>NW_011500261.1:158779-190845 GCF_000495115.2 Populus euphratica
ATTATTATTATTATTATTATTATTATTATTGTTATTGTTATTGTTATTGTCATTGTTGTTATTATTGTTATTACTATTATTATTGTTGTTGTTATTATTATTATTATTGTTATTTATAATTTGTACAATTAACCTCCCTGTGATTCGACTCCGGTCTTGCCGGGTTATTTATTACTTCGACACTCCTGCACTTGGGAGAAGACATCAATCTTTTGGTCGTGTCAAGTTTTTGGCGCCGTTGCCGGGGAGGTAAGTTCTTGTATAAATTATAGTAGTTATTTTATTTTATTTTTTTCACTTTTCTTGTATATAACTTTGTTTCTTTTCTATTATTTCTTCTTCTTTTGTTTTCCTTTTCCTTTTATTCTATTCCTACACGTGCATGAGAGTGTGGTCACGTACATCAAGTGGTAGACTTTGTAGGGTATCCTCATCATTTTCAGAAAATATGGCCGAAAAAGATAATCAATCACTTTATAATGAGAATAATGAGAATAACCGTGCTAGAACACTTAGAGACCACATGAATCCCATAAGAACAAGTGCACCATCATCCATAGTTTTTCCTCCCGATGCATCTCATTTTAATTTTAAACCAGGTATTATTCAACTTTTACCTTCTTTTCATGACTTAGAATTGGAAAATCCATACTTGCATTTAAAGGAATTTGAGGAGGTCTGCAACACATATAATAATTTAAATTGTAGCATGAACACCATCAGATTAAAGCTTTTTCCTTTTTCATTAAAAGATAAAGCTAAAACATGGCTACAAAATTTGAGACCAGAATTCATTCGTGCTTGGGATGAAATGCAACAACAGTTTTTAAAGAAGTTTTTCCCATCTCATAGAACAAACTCTTTCAAAAGACAAATCACCACTTTCACTCAAAAACCAGGAGAAACATTTTACCAATGTTGGGATAGGTATCTAGACTTGCTTAGTACTTGCCCTCATCATGGTTTTGAAACATGGAGATTGGTTTCTCTTTTTTATGAAGGGTTAACACCTAAAGATAGGCAAATGGTTGAATTGATGTGCAATGGAACTTTTGAAGATAAAGACCCTGATGAAGCAATGGAGTACTTAGACTTCTTAGTTGAAAATGCTCAAAATTGGGACACCACGGTTACTTCTGAGGCACTGAGTAAAACTCAACATCATACATCTAGTGGAGGTATGTACAACCTTAGGGAAGATCATGACCTTCAAGCCAAGTTTGCATCTTTAGCTAGAAAAGTCGAGGCACAAGAATTGAAAAAGAGTGGTCTATTAAAATCTATTGAAAACATTGTGTGTCAAATCTGTGAAATAAATGAACACTCAACCAACGGTTGTCCAACCTTGCCTTCTTTTAAGGAATGTCTCCATGAACAAGCCCATGCTTTAAACAATTTCCAAAGGGCCAACCACAACCCATACTCCCAAACATACAACCTTGGTTGGAGAAATCACCCAAATTTTAGTTGGAAGAGTGAGAACAACAATGCACAAACTTCACAACCACCGTTTCAACCACACCACAATTTCCAAAATTCTCATGGATATGCACCTCCTTATGCTCCACCTCTTAGAAGAAATCTTAAGAAAACATTGCATGCATTCATTAAAAAGCAAGAGACAATCAATACTCAACTTGCTCAAAACATGACAGATTTTAAACATACCTTTGCAAAATTAACATCTGCACTCAGTTTCCAAGAGAAAGGTAAGTTTCCATCTCAACCATAATAAAATCCCAAGGGGCAATACAATGCAAATGCAAGTAGTTCCGGAAGCCAACACATGGATCAAGTCAAATCAGTCACTACTCTGCGTAGTGGTAAGGTTATTAAAAAACCCTCTCTTGAACCTTATGAGAAAGATGATGAGTCAATCTCTAAGGGTAAGGAAGGGGTTGAATCTGAAAATTGCAAAGAAACGACTGATTCACCGCCAGCACTTCCATTTCCTCATGCCATGACAAAACAAAGGAAAGTCAATCACAACTCTGAAATTTTTGAAATTTTCAAATAGGTAAGGATCAATATACCTTTGCTGGATGCTATTAAATAGGTTCCTTCCTATGCTAAATTTTTAAAAGATCTATGCACTGTGAAGAGGAAACTGAATGTGAAAAAGAAAGCCTTTCTAGCCGAACAAGTAAGTGCTATTCTTCAGAACAATAATGCTTTGAAATATAAAGACCCTGGTTGTCCTACAATTTCTTGCTTTATTGGAGAGCATAAAATTAAAAGAGCCTTACTTGATCTTGGAGCTAGTGTGAATTTACTTCCATATTCAGTTTTTCAGAGTCTCAATCTAGGTGAGTTAAAACCAACTTCTATATCTCTTTTACTTGCCGATAGATCTGTAAAAGTGCCTAGAGGAATAGTCGAAGATGTGTTAGTACAAGTCAATAAATTCATTTATCTTGTGGATTTTATTATCTTGGACACAGAACCTGTTGAAGCATGTAATTCATTTCCTGTTATTTTAGGACGTCCGTTTCTTGCAACCTCTAACGCATTGATTAATTGTAGGAATGGATTGATGAAGCTATCATTTGGAAACATGACATTGGAGATGAATATTTTCAACATTTGCAAGCAACCTGGAGATGATAATGATTTACAAGAAGTAGATCATATTGACGAATTAGTTTATGATCAACTTGAATCTACTTTAAGTAAAAATAAGTTAGATGAATGTGAAGATTTGCAAATGATTTATTCTAGGGAAGAAATCACGGATGAAACAAGCACCGAAAATATTGATGGGAATCTTTTGTTAACAGTAACAACAGATTCGACATTTGACATCACACCAATCGATGATTACTTTCCTAACGAATCCTTACTTTCTCTTAGTACAATGCCTTGGTATGATAAAAATATCAATTTTCTTGCTTTAGGAGATTTGCCAGCTGATTGGAGTAATCAAGACAAAGAAAAGTTTTTGAACGAAGTGAAGAATTTTTATTGTGATGACCCTAACTTATTCAAATATTGTCTTGATCAAATATTTCAAAGATTCATTCTCGACAATGAGGTAAGTAGTGTCATTAAAATTTGTCATTCTGAAGCATGTGGAAGTTATTTCGCGTAAAAAAAAACAGCTACAAAAATCTTTCAAAATGGATTTAATGGGCCCACCATGTTCAAGGACACGCATGCATTCTGCAAAACTTGTGAAAATTGTCAAAAGATTGATACTGGTCAAAAAGTTTTGTTTTATAATTCTCAACTCTATTCATTACCTAGAGAGCTAAGATCAAGATGGAGTAATTCTTATGGGGCCTGTGATATTGAGAATTCAATGAATGACAATGATTTTAAGGAAAATGGACATTGTTTGAAAGCTTACTTTGATAAATTTCCTAGTGAAAATGAATCAACTGGTTGGAATGATCTTGTAGATAAAGGTTGATTATTTTGTTTTTCTCACATTGTTTTTATGTTTCTTTTTGAGTGATTTTTGCTAGTTTCTCTCACCCCGGTTAAATGGCGGATAACGGTACTCCGTGACTTAAGTCGGTTCTTTCAGTTTCCCACAATAACTAATATCTGTGTATATATTTGTGCAATTCATTGAATCTCTCTTCCAATTCTCATTTGAAAATGGACACTAATCTTGAAAAATTGAAAAAGTATTTTCCTGCTCTACCTCAGAATGCGATAACAAAAATTTACCGTGCTAGATGTGCAAGATTGAGATTGTTAATGAATCATGGAATTCCTGAAGATATTCGCTGGTTGATTGAAGCAAAGGTCCGATTATCAGGTGAGTCCTCTAACTCCATTTCACACATGCCTGGAATAGGTAAAAGCACTTTTACAAAGAAACGTCATGCAAAACGACTGAAAGTCTGTCATCGATGTGCTAGATGGACTTGTAATGCATAATGTCATTATTTAGGAATGGTATCTATAAACTGTGAAGATAAAATACAATTCATTAAGGATGGCCTAAGTAAGGAGTCTTTAGATAATCTTTTATTGACTCTTGAGATGCATCCTAGTAGAGATGTGCATCGTGCAATTCATGATTTATGACCACTATTTCATAAAGAACATGATCGACTTAGTCTTGGGAATCTGACTAAAAAAAACCTTGTTTGCCAGTTTTTAAGAAAACTGGATGGGAAGCCTATCCCTGACCCATAGAGGGCGTTTAAGTCGTTCTTGGACGTAAAACCAAGGGAAGATGTGAGCCACAATCACAACTACCTGTATATACATATGCTTTTTCAAAAGTAAATAAATAATAAATAAAGAGAGAGAGAGAGAGAGTGAGACTCCAGCTGACCTATATATAGGTGTTATGATTGCCTTTCTAATTTCTCATCTATAAAACCCTCTTTTCCTTTCTTTCATTTCTACTCAACCCATACATTCAACAAATACAGAAGTGTGTAGAAATGGAAAGTTCCTCAAGTCATCAAATAAAAAGTATTTGTGTTTTCGGTGGATCTAGTCCGAGGAAAGAAAAAGAGTTTTTAGAATCAGCAAATCATCTTGGTCAGGTACTAGCTAAGAGAAAGATTCATTTAGTGTATGAGGGAGGCAGTCTTGGGTTAATGAGAGGTGTGTCAATAGCTGCATTTTTAGGAGGTAGTCAAGTTTTGGGGGTCGTCCCCGAAGCTTTAGCACAAGGGGACATCATTGGAAAAACAATTGGAGAGGAACTTCAGGTCTCCACAATGTCGGCTCGAATGAATGCAATATTTAACCATGCTGATGCCTTCATTGCTTTACCAGGTGGTCTAGGTACATTGGAAGAGATCTTTCATATTTCCTTTTGGGCTCAACTGCACATTCACCATAAACCCATAGGTTTGTTAAATGTTAATGGTTATTATGATAAGTTGTTGTCTTTTCTTGATCATGCTGTAGAACAGGAATTTCTAACATCTTCTGCACGACAAATCATAATCTCTGCTACTACTGCTGAACAATTCATTGACCAACTACAATCCTTCATTCCTGTAATTGATCCTTCCATGAGTCGCATAAATTGATCAACTAAGAAAAGCCGTAAAAAGCTTAGATTGGATTTGA
The DNA here is from genome assembly GCF_000495115.2 of Populus euphratica. Lineage (NCBI taxonomy): Eukaryota > Viridiplantae > Streptophyta > Magnoliopsida > Malpighiales > Salicaceae > Populus > Populus euphratica. The sequence goes on from NW_011500261.1 coordinate 163,820, forward strand.
GCCTTCATTTGTGAATTTTTGTGTCTTTTGGTTTTATTATTGTGTTTTGTTATTTCTTATTTTTGTTTCAGTGTGTTTCAGGTTTGTTAGTGTTCGTTATTTCAGGTGATATCTTCTATACTTTATCTTTCTACCTTTAAACATTGAGGACAATGTCTCGTTTTAGTTGGGGGGAGAGGGTAGTAGTTGATAAAAAAAAATTCTTTTCCATTTCATAAAGCATGTGCATAATTGTTGTTACTAGGATGATAGAGTAAATGAACTCTTTTGTTAAACTGACTCTTGAGACGCATCTTAGTAACCATTCTTAATAAGGTCTATCATAATACTTCTTGAAATATTCAGGTTTACAAACTCTCACATTGTTATCACTTAATTCTGCTCATATACTTATTTAACATGTATTCTTGAACCTTAATTTACACACACACACTTTAACATATGATTGTGAGTTGCATATTGGATTATTATATTATTTATGTTCTTTTGTTAAAGGTAACAACTAAGGGAAAGGGATTGTATATAATTAAAAAAAAGAAAAAAAAAAAGAAAAAAAATAATACTAATAAAAATGTAGATAAGTTTGGTTTCGTAGCCTCTTTAACCTAAGCAATTAAACCTGAAGGGGTGTTTTAACACCTAATACCCTAAAGTCAACTGACTTGGGAGCTATTGGCTCAATGCTTGTTACATTTGCCATGCATTTAAGCATCTTGGTGTCCAGATCAAGATCATGCTCTTCCTTTCTCTCTTTGTATTTTTTTGTATTGCTTATGCTTTGCCTTCATTAATATCAAGTTTATGCCTTTCATTTACTTAGCTAACTTTTATCTTATTTATGTTTTTATTTTGTTTATTTATTTTTCTTTCTTTTATTATGTCTAGCTAAGTTTATTATGTCAAGGTGAAAAGGTTACACTAATGGTGTAAGAATAAGTATAGTGTAAACTTAATATGGACTTTAATGTTTGATACTAACATGTTTTGTATTTGTTATCTTGTTCACTCTTTAATACTTTTCTTGTTAAATGACTCATCTTGATTTATGTTGTATAACACTTGGTACAACAAATGCGTGGCACTTTCATAGTTCATACTGTATGGTATAACCGACGCCTGAGCTATGAAAGGAACTTGATTTGTTGTTAACATAAGTTATAATCATGAATGCTTGATGAGATTTACAAGTACTAGCATTAATCGAATAAGATGACTAATGTAATCATGTTAACAATCTATAATCTGATTGAAACCTCCTTTGTGTGTGGTTTCCAATTGAATAATAAGAGTTTATACTATACTTGTTTGACATGCCATTAATGGAACCTCTAACCTTGACATTTGTTATTATTATTGTTTAATCCTTACATTAATTTTCCATCTCTAAGTTCTCATCATCTTCTTCTTCTTCTCTTTCTCTTTCTTTATTATTATTATAATTAGTACTACTACTACTACTACTACTACTAATATTATTATTATTATTATTATTATTATTATTGTTATTGTTATTGTTATTGTCATTGTTGTTATTATTGTTATTACTATTATTATTATTGTTGTTGTTATTATTATTATTGTTGTTGTACTATTATCGTTTATAATTTGTACAATTAACCTCCCTGTGGTTCGACCCCGGTCTTGCCAGGTTATTTATTACTTTGACACTCTTGCACTTGGGAGAATACATCAATCTTTTGGTTGTGTCAGGTACTAGCTAAAAAAAGATTCATTTAATGTATGGGGGAGGTAGCCTTAGGTTAATGGGGGGAGTGTCAATAACTGCATTTTTAGAAGGTAATCAAGTTATGAGAGTTGTCCCTAAAGCTTTAGCACAAGAGAACATCATTGGAAAAATAATTAGAAAGGAACTATAGGTCTCCACAATGTCTAATCATGAATGCAATATTTAAACACGTTGATACCTTCATTACCTTACCAAATGGTTTAGGCATATTGGAAGAGATCTTTCATATTACCTCTTAGGTCCAACTACATATTCACCATAAACCCATAGGAATTTCTAACATCTTTAGCACAACAAATTATAATCTCTATTGCTACTGCTGAATAATTGATTGACCAACTACAATCATTCACTCCTGTAATTGATCCCTCCATGAGTCATATGAATTGGTCAACTAAGGAAAGTCGTAAAAAGCTTAGATTAGATTTGAGCCTTCATCTGTGAATCCTTGTGTCTTTTGGTTTTCTTAATAGTATATTATTTTATGTTTTGTTATTTCTTATATTTGTTTAAGTATGTTTCAGATTTGTTAGTGTTTGGTATTTCAGGTAATGTCTTCTATACTCTATCTTTCTACCTTAGGACATTGAGGATAATGTCTCATTTTGATTGAGGGAAAGGGTAGTAGTTGATATTAAAAAAAAAACTATATTTTCTATTTCATAAACCATTTGCAAAACTATTGTTACTAACATAACAGAGTAAGGAGGAATTTTATTGACTCTTGAGACGTATCTTGGTAAATATTTTTTAATAGTTATTTGTAATTTTCATAACAAGGTTTATCAGAATACTTTTTGAAATATTGAGGTTTACAAACTCTCGCATTGTTATTTCTTAATTCTGCTTATATACTCATTTAAAAAGTATTCTTAAAACTTCACACACACACTTTAACATATGATTATGGATTGCACATTAGATTATTACATTATTTATGTTCTTTTATTAAAGGTAACAACTAAGGGAAAGATATAAAATATAAATTGTAAAAAAAAAAACATAAAAAATAAAAAAATAATGATAATAAAAACATAGATAAGTTTGGTTTCATAGCCTCTATAACCTAAGCAATTAAGTCCAAATTATAGTAACAACAAAGAAATCTGAATCTATCCTACAACACAAATACTGTTTAGTGTTCAGTCCATATCTCGAGTTCTAGAAGTCCAAATGACCTTAATTGTTTTTTCCTGGAAAGATAAGACAATTTCTTAGAACTTTCATAATACAATTGGTTCCAATTCTGATGAGAATGACATTTTATTTAGACAAGAAGATAAGGATTTTCACCAAGTCGAGAGTTGACCACCCATTCAACAATTAGCCATCAAATTAGTAGTTTCAAATTTTGGCCTATAAAAGGAGGCATTTGCCATGCATTTAAGCATATTGTTTTCCAGATCAAGATCATGCTCTTCCTTTCTCTCTTTGTATTTTTGTAATGCTTAAGTTTTGCTTTCATTAATATCTTCTAAGTAAAGACCCATAACTATGTGTTGATATATTGAGCATAAAAGAAAAGTTTATTAATATCTTGTTTGAGAGGTATTGAGTAGATATATAAATTTAATGAGAGTTTGTTTATCTAGATAGATTAATGGAAGTTGAATGATGAATATCTTGCTTTGTGGAATTTGCAAATTATTTTTCTATTTTAACTCTTTGATTACTAGGGACTAGTAATACGCTAGTTTGGGGGTGTTTAGTACTTAAAAGTGTATTTTTATCAAGGTTTTATATCATCATTTTGCATTTAAAGTATTAATAACTCCTTAACTAAAGCATGTTTTATAATAACATATCTAATAATATAAGATACCTTTAATTTGCGGTAAATATTCATTTTAAATGTAGGCCTATCATATAAATAAAAGGATTGATTGATGAATTTAAGAATTGAAATTAAAAGGACAAAGAGATGGCTAAACTTAGAAAAGAGATGCCGATGCAATCTAAACTAGAACACTGTTCAGTAATTGGGTCATATATGAATCTGTAGATATTAGATTTAGGTCTACTTTATATGGATGGAAAGGTAAGATATAGGCCTACAACTTTCATATAGAGCTCAAGATTTAAAAAGGCCATTTTCAAGTCCAAGTTGTAGCAACAACAAAGAAGTCTGAATCTGTCCTCCAGCCCGAGCACTGTTCAGTGTTTGACCCATATCTGGAGTTTTAGAAGTCCAAATGATCTTAATGTTTTATCTAGAAAAATGAGACAATTTCCTACAACTTTCATGTTTTCAAGTGGTTCCAATTTTGACGTTATCAATGACGTTTTGGGCAGACAAGAGAAAATAATGATTGTCACCAAGTCAAGAGTTGGCCACCCACTCATCAATTAGTCATCAAATCAATAGTTTCTAATTTTAGACTATAAAAGGAGGCATTTGCCATGCATTTAGGTATCTTAGTTTCCAGATCAAGATAATGCTCTTGCTTTCTCTCTTTGTATTTTTTGTAATGTTTATACTTTGCTTTCATTAATATCAAGTTTATGCCTTTCATTTCTTTTCATTTACTTAGTTAACTTTTATCTTATTTATATTCTTATTTTGTTTATTTATTTTTCTTTCTTTCATTATGTTTAGTTAAGTTTATTATGTCAAGGTGAAAAGGTTACACTAATGGTGTAAGAATAAGTATAATGTAAACTTAATATGGACTTTAATGTTTGATACTAACATGTTTTGTATTTGTTATCTTGTTCACTCTTTAATACTTTGCTTGTTAAATGAGTAATCTAGATTTATGTTATATAGCACTTGGTACAACAAATACTTGGCACTTTCATAGCTCATACTATATGGTATAACCGACACCTGAGCTATGAAAGGAACTTGATTTGTTGTTAACATAAGTTATAATCATGAATGTCTAACAAGATTTACAAGTATTAGCATTAATCAAATAAGATAACTAATGTGATCATATTAACAATTTATAATCTGATTGGAACCTTTTTTGTGTGTGGTTTCCAATTAAATAATAAGAGTTTATACTATACTTGTTTATACTATTAGTGGAACTTCTAGCCTTTATATTTTTTTATTATTATTGCTTAATCCTTACATTAATATTTCATATCAAAGTTATCATCATCTTCTTCTCCTCCTCTTTCTTTTTCTTTACTACTACTAGTACTATTATTATTATTATTGTTGTTGTTGTTGTTGTTGTTGTTGTTGTTGTATTATTGTCATCTATAATTTATACAATTAACCTCTGTGGTTCGACCCCGGTCTTGCCGGGTTATTTATTACTTCGACACTCCTGCACTTGAGAGAAGACATCAATCTTTTAGTCATGTCACCCCCTAGTGTTAGGTTTGAGCTTTTCATTTGTTTTTTCTTTCTTCACTTGGTCGAGCATCATTATATCATTTATTTTTGTGAGAAGCTCAATTCTTTTGGACCCTTTGGTTTTTTTTTCATGCCCCCTAGTTTTGTTTGGGCGCATTTGATCATTGAAAATTTTCTTTTATGCCTTTTAGTGTTGCTTGGCCACTTTCAATCAACGAAGTTTTTTTTTATATCTCTTGCACTTGCTTCCTAGTATGGGGTGTAATCCTAGCCAAGGTTATTACCAAAAAACATTATTAGGCTTAAAAGGGACCTGTAAAGGATATATTTTAGTCTCATGAAAGAATTATCAAATATGGCCTTTCTTCATTTCAAATGCCTGCATTTAAAAGCCTTGCTTACATGTGAGTATGCAAAGTGATTATTCATTCAAATAAAACTCAGCTTTGGAGTCACCTCATGGTTTTTTTTTTCCAAGTTTTCTAAGTGTATGGTTACCCTTCTAAGGAATCACTTAAATTTCCAGAATTTATTTTTTTTGGCCAAACATCAATATGATTTCTGCACAAAACTTTGAATTCTCAAAAATTCTTATAAACATGCGAGATCATGCATGGTTTTGAAAGAAAATGGAAACACACCAAAAGATTCTTGGCTTAATGGTTTTATACTTAAAGGTTATGCTCAATATGTTATTTGCATAAAACAAACACATGATCTTATTAATAAGAAGGTTCATTTGACATAGAAAGTCTTATGGTATTATATACCATATTAATGTCATAAAGAAAGTCTTGGTCTTTGATTTATGCAATTTGACTTTTAATTAATCAATAAACTTTTAATTTCTTCAATTTAGCTTCTAATTTGGTTAATCACAACTCCTTTATTTATGCGTCTTTTTCAGTTTGGTCCTTGGTTTTAAATTTTTTTCATTAAGTCTCTAATTGGCCATCAAATTTTAATATTTATGCAATAAACCCCCTTATTTGATCAAAGCAACTTTTAAAAATTATAATTTGACCTAGAACTATAATTTCTTCCAATTAAAGCCCAAATTGACTTCAAAATTAATTTTTCTTACAATAAAATCCTCCATAAATTCAATTAAACCTTCAATAAAATTTAATTGAGTCCATAAACCTCTGATTTTGAACTTTTCTTTCTCAAATTAAATTTTCTTTATCAGTCGGGTTCTCATTAGTAAATGATATACTATCAAATTTTAATCCTTGTATTTTTAAACCTTTTCAACCAATTTTTAGTTATTGTTTTGGTGCTCTAGCATCCTCTTTTCATTGCTATTATGTTTTTTATTTTTCTTCCATATATAATTTTTATTTTTTTGTATTTTCTTTTTTTTTTATGCAGGGACCAAAAAATAGGTTACAACAAAGAAAAACAAAAAACATAATCTATTGTGGGTTGCAAATGTATAGTTACCCATATTGTTTTCTTTTTCATCTTTTTTTTTAAATTTTTCTATCATTTGATTTTTTATTTTTTATTTAATTCTTTCACATTAAATTAACTTGGGATTGTGTTTAATTTTTTGTTTTAGTTGGTTTTACATGCAGCTTTTGTGATATTACAAACAAGTTTTGATGTTTAGTTAATGTTTAATTTTGATAAAATAAAATTTAATTTTGTTGATTCAAACTAATTAAAATTTTAGAAATTCAATTTCAAAATGAAACAAATATTTAACATCTTTTTTCTAAAAAATAGCATCTATTTTAATTTATCGACTCAATTTTTAATTGAAAAATACTATTTTAAAATATTAATAAATATTAAATATTTTAAAAAACAATTACCACTTACTTGCTGCTTCCAAATACAGCAATTAACCAGTTACTCATTTGTTGAGGATTTTCTCCCGTTGCTACTCAGGAAAACGGGATTTAAAACTGTCCATTGAAATTTTCACCAGTTAAAGTTGATCTCCTTGCAACGCATGCAGGCCCACGGGAACTTACTACGGTATCTGCGTGCACATAGGAGTTACATCCACACAACAATAAACAACGCACGCAAGATTCTTTATAACCAAAGTATTGAAGGTCCCCAGAGAATGTCTGTTAATTTGGGCAAGGCTTCACCAGATCGAGAAACATGGATCATTACACTTTTCCAAATGATAAGAAGAGGTGATATTGAGAGTTCTACTGACATGGCAAGACCAGATAAAAACCTACTTCTCCAGCAGTCTCCCTAGAACACTGTTTGATCAATGAAAACTTAGAATGAAGTAATCAAATAAAAGGAAACAGATTGTTAAGAGAGATTTTAAGGAATTGCATTGCATGGTGCCATTTGCACTTTTATTTTATCAATCGAGAGCATTACAACTAAGCGAAAACAAAAATAAAAACGGCGATGTTATAGAGCAACTGCAACAACCAAAACATTAAACAACTATCATGTCTTCTAATCTCGGAATATAACAGGCCTTGATGAATTCAGGATATCATTTGAGTCTTCAATATAGCACAAAATGCAAAAAATGTGAACCAAGAAAATTTCCTCACAAGGAGCAGACACCAATAGCAACTTTTTAGTCTATCTTTACGGATGAGAAAAGGTAATGCACAAAGTAGAATGACGTAAGGAAACCAATGGTGCCAGTAGATAACATGATTGCAACTGCTATGATCAGTGAATAGCCCAGATAGAGTATAGCTGACACGGGTCCACTCAAACTCTGTAGGTCAAAAACCAAATAATTGATGGAATAGAGAAAGACAAAGACTGATACTGAACCGGAAGCAAAGAAAGCCTTCCACCACCACCGCCAATCCTCCACGCAAAGATGCATGTAGGTAAGAACCACAGATACTTCAGCACAGACAATAACTAGTAGCAGCAGAACTATCAGCAAGAAACCAAAGACATAATAAAACCGTCCAAGCCAGATGCTAGAGAGAATGAAGAACAATTCAATGAAGAGGGTCCCAAAGGGAAGGGTTCCAGCACCAAGGACAAGCACCCATGATGGCAATTTCCGTGCAGGAATTTCTCTTGGTATCTGGTTTGTTCTCACCGGGTATTGAATTGCCTCGGCTTGTGTCCCCAATAACCCCCCCAAAAGAGTGAGCGGCACTGAAATGCAAAACCAGAGGGCCAAAAGGACAAAATATAAAGAGATTGGAATTGCACCAGTGCTTTGGCTTCCCCAGAGAATGAAGTTCAGTATCGTGAGGATAACAAAGACAATTCCAGGGAAGAAGCATGCAACCAACCAAGAAACAGACCTCCATCCTTCAGAAGTTCCTTTGATGGTTCTCCACAATCGTACTGCAACATAGCCCGCCACAATACCTAGGAAAAGATACAGCAGAATCATCCCTGTCAGCAGCATCCCCCTTGAAGCTGGCGACATGAAACCAAAGGCTGCAAAAATAATAGTAACTACTGCCATCCCTGTAATTTGAACACCATCTCCAACCATAATACAGAGAAGCTTTGAGCAATCTGGTTCTCTGAACACATCACCGACAACAAGCTTCCACCCAGAAAGCTCCTCATTCATCTGTGCTTGAGCTTCTTTGTCCAATTCCTCATACCTTGTCAAATCCCTTCTCACAGTCCTTAAGAAGATTACAAAAACAATACCAGCCAGAAAGAAAATCACCATGAGCGAGTTCAAGATTGAGAACCAGTGAACACGAGCACCTTCCATCTTCAAGTAAGCATCCCATCGCGACGGCCATCTAATTTCACTTTTCACAAATTCAACCTCGTAGGTGAAGGAAATCTTCTCTTGTTCCCTTATGATCTGAGACTTGTCAAGGTCCAAGGGGCAGCTCACAGATGAGACACTGTCATACATCTGGTGCTTTGTCATCACATCAGGATCATACTTAACGCTGCAAGGAACAACCACAAAACCAACAATCTCGAAACCAGATGCCTTCTTCTTGTCAGCTTCAGAGATCACACCCAGACCTTCTTCCCCAGTACCAATTATCTCAACACCACGCCCTTCATATTCATGAACCAAGACAGTGAACTTGAGGTGATTGATTATATAATCATCATTACTATTCTGTGGCGTATACCCAACAGGGAACCCCGTCCACTGAATGTCAATTTCATTTTGCTTGGCATACCTCATCACAGGCAAGTTGTCCAAAATCATGTTCACTTGATATAGATCGTGTGTTCTCTGCTTCAGAAGCTTAACCTCATGCTCGCTCAAAGGCTTGGTGGTACAAAGGTAAACAGACTCATTCACGTTCATTCTAAACCTGTAGGGAGAGTTATCGATCTGATCTCCCATAAGAAGCTCCCCAAGATTCTCCGCACTTTTTTTGACTCCTTCCTTGGGTTGGCAGTAAGGGAGACTGTAGTAGCTAAAGGGAAGCTCAGTTTCGATTGAAGTTAAGGAGTTAACTTTGGCAAAGATGGCATCCCCAGGTGAATACGTGTGCATATAGCTACCAGGCAAATAAAAGCCATTACATGCGTTCCCAAACAGAGCCAGCACAAGGAAAGCCCAGCAGATCATGGGCGCCCTCATTTTGATTGCCAGTAAGGTAAAAAGCCACTGGATCAAACAAAAACAATTTTAAGTCAATACTACTCAAACCACCTAATCTTGAGCAACAAAGCTGATGGAATTGACACGAAAACTAGCACGCCGATGTTTAGGGCAAAATAATGGTGATTCTCAACCTCACTAAGGAAATGGCACAACTTCACTAAGGAGATGGCAATAATTAACAGATCCGTTAATCAACATAAACACATCCATCTATCTATAGATACATGCATCATCTCAGTATGGTTAGATCTAACGTGGGAAAAAGAAGAAGTTAAATCAATCAATAGCGGGTCGCATCGCATCATAACTAGATCTAAAATCCAAATATATAGCATACACATGCACATGCATCCAGCTAACAATAAATTTGGAGAAAGACTTGAGGAGTTACCTCTAATCAATCTAGAAAACTGACAAACGGTTCGGGTGAAGAAAGATCGGATCCGGATCCGGTGATGCCTTCTTCGATCCAAAAGTGTTACGCCCAGCTATCTCTTTCTCACTGATATAACAGAAGCGGAAGATTCTTCCGTGATTTTGTTCGCGTGGTGTAAATGAAGAAGGAGGAAAAATAGAGCACGGATCGTATGCGTGTTATGCTAAAACGAGAGAGAGGAATAGCTAGGAAACGTACGAGTAAAACGTATACGGAAAACTAGTTGCGGGGTAGCCAGCCAAATCCTGTATACCTGTTTATTTCAGTGTTTAATTTTTTTTTATTTTAAATTAATATTTTTTTAATATTTTAAATTTTTTTAGTATATTAATATTGGAAATAATTTTTTAAAAATATTATTTTAACATATTTCAAATTATAAGAAATTTGGAAAGCAATTATAATCATACTTTTAAATAAATATATATTAAAAAAATTTATTAATTATCTCATGGTTTTAGTTGGGAATATTGTTTTTATTTGAAAATTTATAATTATTAAAATAAATTAATAAAAAAAATATGTCCGTATTTAATATGATTGGCCACGTGGCATGTTGGTCGATGTTCTATACGAGTTTAACTTGGCATTACAGGAATGCAGCGTTCCTTGCGTATCTATTGTCACTGGGTCAATCTCTGGTTCGAACTAACTCCCAAGACAAATCAAGGAAATCCTTTTTTAGTCTTTACCTTATAAACGGAATGTAACATCTTTTCCATTGAAAGCAAAACAATCGGTGATTGTGCATCATATTGGTAATTTAACTTCTTAGGTTGAATGATTATTATTATTATTATTATTATTATTATTATTATATTAATAAAAAAATTATTTATTTATAATATTTATATTATATTAGATTAATGAATTTCAATTTATAAATATAGAGAATAGATAAAATTCATGAAATAAAAATATTTTACAGAAAAAATTATAAAATTATTATAATTATAAAATTTTTATTGTATCATAATATTATTCTTAAAATATTATTGGTCGATATATTTTTAAATACTAAATATTTATTGGAGTCATAGAGATTAGTACATATCATGTAATTTTCTTTATGAAAGGCAGTTGTACTTATAAATTGAGATATAAGTGATATTTAAAACTAATATGTAAGTGTTTGTCATAAGACATATACATTAAACTGACTCATATAAGAATTTTAAGAAATCACCTATATCCATAAAAAAACTCATGTGATGGTCATATAAGTAATTTTTAGATATTAAATCACTAAGTTATCTTATACAAAAAATATTATCCTTTGATCATGTTACATGTTGTTTTAATCTAGGTAAGAAAGGGGCACACATTGAGTATTGTATGAACTACATGCAGGTACTTGAGTAATTAAGAGAAGATTCATCACTTAAATGAATTAGAGAAAATATTTCATTTGTTTTTAAATAATATTGATTAAGAAATTTGTAGCCAAAATGGAATGAAAATTGAAAAGAGTTTCAAATCTTATTCAAACGATTAATGACTATTATGTAGAAAACAAACATGATTTAACAGGACAAATATACTTCATGTTTTAATGTTAAATTAGAACATTATTAATGAAATGATATTAATTATATTGAGAAACCAATCGCTGAAAGATTAAGTTAAATCACTAATGACTTTTCTAATATTTAGAGGATCATGATATATTGTTAGATGATGCACTTGATCATTAAATATAAATTAATTAATTGTTGAATTGATAATAAATTAAATTATTTAATTTATTTAATTATATTTCATTATAGTTATAATTTATATTTGCACTAACATGTTAGAAGCTTGCTAGGTAACACACATTAAAAATTATTAATAAAAAAATAAACTAAGATAGTTTAATTAAGTATGACTTGATTAAAATATATTTTAGAAATTAAATAATAGAATATAATTAATACATGAATTATATTTCTAAACTTAGAAAAATCAACTAAGGACTTTATTGAGTTAATTTCTAAAATTATCTTGAATTAATATATAAATACTATTTAATGGGCAAATTGATATTTTATTAATTTATAAAATTTTTTAAATTTTCCTATAAATAATAAGTTATATATCTTATTTTTTTATAGTTATTTGTTAAACGAAAAAACTATTTAAGTTATAGAATAGAGAGCTAAAGCTTTAGATATAGTTATATCTCCTCTAAATATAAATTTTAGAATATTTTTAATTGGTAGTTCGTGTGAATTACGATTTATAATTTATAATAACTTAATCTTTAAACAATTATTCAAAACTAAATTAAATTAAATTTTTAAATAATAAATCTCAAAATAATTTTAAATCTACCAAACAGAAACATAAATTTTTAAAATAATTTTATTTTATTATTTTCATGGAAAGCATTATGCTCAAGAACCAACGCATATATCATCTCGAATGAACCTGGTGAGGGACTATCCTCGCCACACAGGAATGATTCCTTGAGCTGCCAAGCGCTTTTCCACCCAAAATACGATGTGTTTTTCAGTAATTTTCTTATCATCGATCAGAAAAGGCTCAACTGTGCTGGCTCCTGAACCGTAGGATGATAGAGAAAACGCTTTTGGACCTGCCGCAGCAAGGAAATGATGCCGGGTTTCATGTAAAATGAAATATTGATAGGCTATAGTTTGAACTCTCAAGCTGCTATAAAATGAGAGTACCTGTGAGGACTCCGTCAGGGAAGAAGGCCCAAAATGAACAAGGAGTGCCGTTCTTTAGGAAGGAGCCTTCCAACTGGAAAAGGTCGGAGCAATTTTGGATAGCTTACAATGACATTTTAGGCTAAAATACAGCAATGAAACAAAGTGGAGTACTGACTCTGTTTTCTTCGAAAGATAGGTCGAATTCAGTGATATGATCTTGAGCCTCAAGAGTTGCTTTCAAAGAAGGGATCACATCCTCCGCCATCAACTGAGAAAATGGCTTAGCAGGACTTTTTTTTGGGCTTTGTCGGTGCCTTCTTTTCAACTGGCTTTACTTCATTTGCATCAGCTGCAACTATTGAACCATAACAAAATAGTCAGAGTTTTCTTCATTGAATTTCAACATTGACACCTGAACAAACTAGACCTAGTACTTGTGCACTAAGAATGTGGCAGCTTACCAGTGGAAGCAGATGATTCTTGCACAGCTGAGAACATGATTCTTCTGCGCGGTATTACCGACTTGCTGGGCATCTGCTGCAGTGCTCGTCAGACGGATCATACAAAATGTCAGTCTGAGCATTAAAAGATTAACTCATATGACACTCCATTTCATTTGTCATGAGGCTAAGTGAAAGGAGAGGAGCTTTATCAAATTCTTATGTTCCAGATCAGGAAATTAAGCTACATGTATTTTTAGATTAGCCGAAGCTATATCTAAATGGTGGTTTTTAAAGCATCCTCACTGCATTCTTGATCTTTCTTTCTGCAATTTTTGCAGGCCATGGGACGACCTACAGCTTCAGGCAGATAAATTTAGTAAAATTATAAATCTCAGTTGAGTTGAATTTTCCTTTTCTGTCTCTTTCATGTGACTTGAAAATAAATAATTCCCAAATCAATTATATATTAATTCATTATAAATAATAAACATATATGCATTAGATCAAAATATAGGTATCTCAAAACCTCCAATCCACAAAGTTTACAATACTCGATTCTAGTAAAGAAATATGAAAGATAAAGAATGTATCTATCATAACGCTCACTTTCAAGAAGAGTTAGATTCTTTAAAGATTAGTGTAGCTTACCTTACCAATTTACTTGAGCAATTATTAAAATGCCTCTAGTGAGAACCCTTTTAATAGGAGAATGATGCAACTATATTATTCAATAATTTAACATATATTTAACTAATGTTTTGTCTATGTTTTATATATAAAATGCCTTAATATTTTTTTTTTATGTTTTGAAGGCATTTTTGGATGAAAGATACAAAAAAAATATATTGGAGATAATTGACAGATTTAACCTTTAGTTGATGTTTTATGTAGAGTGAAGGCTCTAGAAGTTAAAATGACGTGATTCTAGTGGCATTAAAAAACTAACATCCATACTTTTCTATAAATCTGAGGAAAGAAAATAAAATAAGCAAGAGCATAGAATTCACAGCCTTCAAAGTCAAATCTCGCAATCTGCTAGTGTTGACCTTAGGTTATTTCAACTTGAATATCTTGAGCTACAGAAGTCCATTTGATGCAAACTAAATTTTGTTGGATTCTTAACTCAAAGACCTATCCAATACCAAATTTCAGCCAAAAACAATCTCATATGAGGAAGATAGGATTTTTCTAAGATGACAAATGAATATTGCCAACAAACAGATTTTATAAAGAAATGAGTTCAAATTACATCCTGAAGCATCCAAACTAACATCCAAGTTTTTATTTTAGCAATTTAGCTCCTCTAAGTCATAGCTTGAAGATTTCATGCTAGGATATTTCTTTTTTGTTGGAAAATAGTTATTGAAGTACTTAAATGTAAACTGTCTACTTGAGGGAGAACTGTTTTGTAAAATAGAGACTAAGGTTTCCTAAGATATAAAAAGAATGAGAGAAGAGAAGGAGGACAACTAGCCAAGAGAAAAAAAACACCCCTTCTCCTCCACAAACCTGAAATCATGTTTTTTTTTTTTAATTACTTATTCAACAAACATGCAAAGCTAAACTCTTTTTCTTTGTTGTAAGGACACAAAAACCTTTAGATTTCAAGAACTGTGAGATTTGTTTTACATCTTCTTTTTAATTAATATGATGAATGAATATATTTGCTCTCCTATACTTATTTCTTAGTATTATTTATTTTAATTACTAGAGCGGACTCTAAGTTATTATTATGAACAATTTATTGTTAAAGTTTGCTATCAAAACCAGAGTTGTATAATATATGAACTTATGAAGTAACTAAGTCTAATAATTATGACGATCTACATTATTAACTTTAGGGAGAACATTCGTTTGATCAAAACAAACATGGATTGTGGACAATTATGTTGTCTAGATTAATCAACTTATGTAGTTCTTAAGGTTGCCATTGAATTAAATTACCAGTATGGATATTGTGGTTGTTTGATGATTAGGATTAGTTATACAACGGATTTGTTAACTAATTAACATAAGAAAAAATAAATATTCAAAGTATAAATTAATGTTTTGTTTTCACAATTAGTTTTGATTTCTATATGTGGATGTTTACATGCAACTAAGGTTTGTTTTTCTTGATAAATTTCAATTTTCTTTGATTTGATATTGATTGTTTTTTTCTGTTTTCTTTTGCTTTTAGCCTAAATAACCTCCAAACTCCCCCAAATTACATGTCATCTAACATAAAAATCTAACTTGAATCTTTTTTATGGGATCGACCCCTTACTTACTCCATACTATCTTTTGTGTTGTGTTTTAAACTAGGTTAATTAATTTGTCCGACTACGACATCACAATAGAGAACAAGCTTAAGATCTCTAACACATTCCAACATTCATGCAATCAACAACACTAATGCCAACACCTGCAGTCATAGATACATTCGCATATGAATCCTATAAGAAAATTTCATTTGATGATATTGACCAATACAAAATGACAGCACTAGAAATTAGATAAAGGTCATCAAAAGGATAGACTTATATGACCTAATTAAGGACACAAAAATGTGTATAGTCCCGAACATGGTACTACCAAAGACGTTTTAAGTTCCTGAATTCATCACATACACCAAAACATAATGCCCTATTACCCATCTTAAATCCTATTACAATAAAATGACAGAAGTAGTATATGATGAGAAACTAATGATGTATTTTTTCTAGGAGAATTTGAGTGAAGCGACGTTGAGTTGGTATATAAGGTTAGACAACACAAAGATCTATAGATGGAAAGATATTGTAGATGCTTTCATCAAGCAATACAAGTATAATACGAACATTGCTCTTAACAGAACTAGCTTGTCTAATATGGAAAAAAAAAAAGACAAGGAAAGCATAAGGAAATATACCTAGAGGTTGAGATATTTGGCAGCACAGATGTATCCTCCACTCTTAGACAAAGAAATGGTTACTTTATTTGCCAATACGCTAAAGACATCATACTACAAGCATATGATAGGTAGTTCGACACAACAATTCATTAATGTTGTGGTAGTGGTAGAGCATATAGAGCAAGGAGTAAAAAGTGGTAGAATCTTTGCACCCACAAAGAAAAAGGGTTTTAAAGTGAAAAAAAGAAAAGAATAAGAGAGTTTGATCATGCTAAAAGATAATAAAAGCCAATTCTAAAGATACAACACTTCATCCCTTTCATCCTACGTTACCAACATCAATAAAAACATAAGCCTCAAAACAGCCAAGTAAAAAAACAAGTTGAAAGTTTTCTAAAGAAGAACTACCAGAGAGTCTAGGAACCATTACCTCTACTACCCCTAAATGAGATGTATCAGAAGCTACTAAGAATCAAACAAGTAGCTCCTATACCTTTTACACCCATAAAACCACATTATACCACCTAGTACAAGCCAGATCTCAGTTACGAGTACCATATCGACATTGCAGAACATAACATTCATACTTGCAATGTCTTCAAGAGAAAACTTTTGCAACTAAACAAAACTAAATGGATAACATTTAAAGACACCTCAAACATAAATATCAATCCTCTATCCAATCATACTTCGAGTAGTGGGTCAGTAAACATGCTAAAAGTAGAACACCTAAGGAGCTTAAGTGTGCTAATGGATAGAATTTACAATGTGAAGATAAACACAAGGTACAAAGGAGGTAATGTGAAGTACTGCAAGCATTACAGTAAGGAAAGCCATTTAATCAATTAGTGTGAAGGCTTCCACAACAAAGTGATGTAGATAATGAACCAAGGTTTGGTTTAAGTTAAAAAAGTAATGAGTGAAGAGGTGTTTATGATGGAGGCACCTGATGAAGAAGTATAACGAGTGCAATTCACTGCAGGTGGGCCACCTAAGTTAATCTTGTCCAAGCTAATAAAAAACATATAAAGGAGATTATAATGCCCTACTACATAACTATGGATACTCCTTCTAAGGCACCCAACAATAACCAATTTTTCAAGCAGAAGTCGAAGGTTTGACTCGTAATGGCATATATTTCACTCTAAAAGAACTAGAAAAACAAATGAAAGCCAAAGATAAAGAGATGGTCTATATAACTGAAGAGATAAACAAACATCTCATAGGAAAAAAACCCAGTGAATTCTTGAAGTTGATGAAACACAATGTTATCAAGTAGCTTAAGAAAGCTCCTGCTAGAATATTGTTGTTATCTTTGATTTTGAGCTCCGAACCATACAAGATGGCTCTATATAAGGTATTAAATGAGAAAAACATGCCTCAAGACATCAATCAAAAAGTTATTGAACATTTGATAGGAAAAATTCAAGTATCAAATTATATGTATTTCACTAAAGATGAAATGGGTCTCGATTGTACTAAGCATAACAAGCCATTATACATCATGGTATGATGTAAAGACATTTTAATTGGTAAAGAACTAGTTGATAATGATTTTGTATTGAACATGCTGCCAAGATATAGTTTGTCAATAAGTTGCATATAAAACCCAATACTATAACGGAGATAGCATATGAAGGGACTTCGAAAGTAGAGTTGTATGCAGAGCCACAAATGTTCCTAATGACGTTGCAAGTAATAAAGATTCATCCTTTTTTATATAGTCAGCTTATAAGCCCTTTCCTTATCTATAATTTACTCAATTTTTTTTTTTAATGATTTACACTAATAAACAATCATTATATACTAATTAAATAAAATTACACATTATTTTTAATATTTCTAAAAGAACTAAAGCAAAACTTAGAAAAAACTATTAAGAATTTATTAGAATATGTTTACCAATATGCCTTAAACACTATAAAAACTTTTATTTTCCTTCTAGAATTTTCATAAACTAAACACTATCTCAAGGTGTAAAAGGTTCATCCCAGCCATACGAATCAGGTCTAATAAATGGATCCTAGCCTCAAGCCCATCAAGCTTGCAAGCATAAGCATAGTATTTAGCCCAGAAGGCATGCAAACCAAAATGATAGAAAAGCCCAGCCTATTATCAAAGTAAATAAACCCATTAAATTGTCAACCCATGTCCATAAACATTCTAAACACAAGTTAAAGCTAAACCGATGGCAAATGATCTGCACCCAAAATTTTTCAACAACCACAACACCTTTGCAAAAATTCATTTAGTGTTCATATTTAAAACACCTCATGCACTTCAAACTAACATGAATTATAAATGATATTGTCCATCCATAATCACATTTAAGCATTATTCTCTACATAAACAAATGGGGTAGGGAATTACCTGGGCTGGAGTATTTGTTGTAGTTGTTGTTGTGCAGGGCTGGAGAAGTTACTGAATTGCAGACCTATGTTTTTGCTATGATGGAGAGGCAAAGAATAGCTTTTACTCTGCTATTGGTACATGAAAGAAGCTATTGTATCGAGACCAGTTGTTTGCTCTCGATTCAGAGGAGATGAAAGGCTGAAGGTTGATGATGCAAACCTCCTGCTACTACTTGATCACGGTGTAGATAAGATGACGCTGCTGGAACGAGGAACTTCCATTGTTGCTATCAGGATAAGTTGAGAGACGCTACTGGATGCTGCTGGAAGGAGATGTCGCTATTCGCTGGGAGGACAACCATTACTGGCAGTGGACAGAGGTGGCTGAGTTTGAGCTGTTGAGGAAGGCTGAGCTGCTGAGGAAGGCTTCTACTCTTCTTCAAAAACAAGTCACCACCGTGATGAGCTACTGATTTGCTGAGATAGGTTGCTGGTAGTGCTAATCGCGATGGAACCAATGATGCTGATGCAGAGGAGATATTGTTGACGGTTGCTGAGGAGCTGATAGTTTGCTACTCATGTTGCTTGGCTGATAGTTGCTGATCTGCTTGACAGAGGAACACCATAGGCCGCACTGTTGCCACTAGCCTGTTTGGGATTATGATAATACTAGTGGTTTAAAGTGTTTTTTTATAAATATATTAAAATATATTTTTTTTATTTTTTTAAAATTATTTTTAATATCAAAATAATTTAAAAATATAAAAAAATTATTTAAAACAATCAAAAATTTTTAAAATATAGTTTACACTATATTTTCAAACACAGTCCATTTGCTCACGGGTCGTATCCAAGGATTGCTGTCAGGATTGAAGCTCACCGTTGAGTTGAGAGGAACTTCCTAGTGTGGAGGTTAGTACGGTAGGATATGGTGGTGCTCACAATGCAAAGAAGGAGATGTTGCCACAGTTGGTGACTATGCTAAGAATGGAAAGTCACGGTGTTGTGCAGAGAAGAGCTGCTATTGTTACTTTAATGGAGGCTGGGATAGTTAAAAAAAAAAAAATGAAATTTATTGCTTCTCCTCCTCCTTTTTATTTTTTTTTATTTTTTTTTTTATCATTTGTGTTGTTTCTTTCTTTTCTTTTTCTTTTTTTAAAGGAGTACAAGATCATGACATTTTTGTGTGAGCTATTTTGAACTAATTGCTCTTTTTTTTTTACTTTTTTTTTTGGATTTATTCAAATGAGATAGCGGTTAAATAATGCCCTATCTAAAAAATAAAGGCTCAAATACGCACTCAAAAATTGATAATACCAAAAGCAAAATTCAAAGAAAATAAAGGTTAAACAATGCACCATCTCAAAAATGAAGGTTCAAAAACATATTTTGAAAGTGATAGTGTCAAAAGTACTATTCAAAAAAGATAAGAGCTAGAAAATATACTACATGAAAGGTGAGAGTTTAAAGGTATACTCTTTTACACTATTCAAAAGAGATAGAAGCTAAAAAACACATAATCTGAAAGGTAATGAGTCAAATACACACTAAAAAATTGATAATACTAAAAACAATATCATAAAAGATAGATGATACAAAGTGCACTATCTAAAAGGTGAGGGATTAAAAGTATACTTAGAAAGTGATAGTGTTAAAAACATTATTCAAAAAAAGAAAGGGGCTAAAAATCATACTATTTAAAAAGTGAGGATTTAAAGGCACATTCAGAAACTGATAATGTTAAAAGCATTATATAAGAACTTAAAGGTGAGGACTTGAAAGTAAATTATATGAAAGTTAAGGACTTGAAAGTGCACTCCGAAGAAAAAAAATATAGGACTAAAAAACATATTATCTAGTAAGTGAGGGCTTAAAGACACACTCAGAAAAATAAAAATGATAAGAATAGAAAATACATTATTTAAAAGGTGAAAACTCAAAGACATACTTAAAAACTAATAATTTCAAAGATGTTGTTTCAAAGTGAGTGGTTTAGAAGAACACTCAAAATGTGATAATTTCAAAGATGCTGGTGAAAAAGTAAGTGGTTTAAAAGTGCATGATTAGTACTTAAAAGTGTATTTTTATCAAGATTTTATATTATCATTTTGTACTTGAAATATTAATAACTTCTTAATTAAAACATATTTTATAATAACATATCTAATAATATAAGATACCTTTAATTTGAGGTAAATATTTATTTTAAATACAGGGCTATCACATAAATGAAAGGATTGATTGATGAGTTTAAGAACTAAAATTGAAAGGATAAAGAGATGACCAAACTTAGAAAAGAGATGCTGGTAAAGTCCAAACCAGAACATTGTTTGGCAATTGGGTAATATTTGGAGCTGTAGATCTCAGATTTAGGTTTATTTTATATGGATGAAAAGGTAAGACAAAAGCCTAGAACTTTCATGGAGCCCAAGATTTAAAAAGGTCATTTTCAAGTCCAAATTATAGCAACAACGAAGAAGTCTGAATCTATCCTATAGCCCGAATACTCTTTAGTGTTTAGACCATATCTGGAGTTCTAGAAGTCCAAATGACCTCCACTTTTTTTTTTCTTGAAAGCTGAGAAAATTTCCTATAACTTTCATGTTTTCAAGTGATTCCAATTCTGACGTTATTAATGATGTTTTGGGCAAATAAGAGAAGATAAGGATTGTCATAAAGTCAAGAGCTATCCACTCACTCATCAATTAACCATCAAATCAATAGTTTCCAATTTTGGCCTCTAAAAGGAGCCATTTGCCATGCATTTAGGCATCTTGGTTTCCAAATTAAGATCATGCTCTCGCTTTCTCTCTTTGTATTTTTTGTAATGTTTATATTTTGCTTTCATTAATATCAAGTTTATGCCTTTTATTTCCTTTCCTTTACTTAGTTAGCTTTTATCTTATTTATGTTCTTATTTTGTTTATTTATTTATTTATTTTCATTATGTTTAGTTAAGTTTATTATGTCAAAGTAAAAAGGTTATAGTAATGGTGTAAGAATAAGTATAGTGTAAACTTAACATGAACTTTAATGTTTGATACTAACATGTTTTACATTTGTTATCTTGTTCACTCTTTAATAAATTGCCTGTTAAATGATTAATCTAGATTTATGTTGTATAACACTTGGTACAACAAATGCTTGACACTCTCATAACCTATATTGTATGGTATAACCTACTCCTAAGCTATGAAAAGAACTTGATTTGTTGTTAACATAAATTATAATCATGAATGCCTAACGAGATTTACAAGTATTAGCATTAATCGAATAAGATAACTAATGTAATCATGTTAACAATTTGTAATCTGATTAGAACCTCTTTTGTGTGTGGTTTCTAATTGAATAATAAGAGTTTATACTATACTTGTTTGACATACCATTAGTGGATCCTCTAACCTTAACATTTATTGTTATCATTGTTTAATCTTTACATTAATCTTCCATCTCAAAGTTCTCATCGACTTTTTCTTATTTTTCTTCTTCTTCTTTATAATAATTATTATTACTACTACTACTATGACTACTACTATTATTGTTATTATTGTTGTTGTTGTATTATTGTTATCTATAATTTATACAATTAACCTCCTTATGGTTCGACCTTGGTCTTGCCGGATTATTTATTACTTCGACACTCCTGCACTTGGGAGAAGACATTAATCTTTTGGTCGCGTCAAGTTTTTCACACCGTTGCCGAGGAGGTAAGTTCTTGTACAAATTATAGTATTGATTTGATTTTCTCTTTTCACTTTTCTTGTATATAACTTTGTTTCTTTTCTTTTATTTCATTTTCTTTTTTTTTCTTTTTCCTTTTATTTTATTCCTACACGTGCATGAGAGTGCGGTCACGTATATTAAGTGGTAGAATTTGTAGGGTATCCTTATCATTTTCAGAAAATATGGCTAAAAAAGATGATAAATCATTTCATAATGAGAATAATGAGAATAACCGTGTTAGAACACTTAGAGACCACATAAATCCCACAAGAACAAGTGCATGATCATGCACAGTTTTCTCTCCTAATGCATCTCATTTTAATTTTAAGCTAGATATTATTCAACTTTTACCTTCTTTTCATGGTTTAGATTTTGAAAATCCATACTTGTATTTAAGAAAATTTGAGGAGGTCTACAACACATATAACAACTTAAATTGTAGCATGAACACCATGAGATTAAAGCTTTTTCCTTTTTCATTAAAAGATAAAGCTAAAACATGGCTACAAAATTTAAGACTAGGATCCATTCGTGCTTGGAATGAAATGCAACAATAATTTTTAAAGAAGTTTTTCCTATCTTACATAACAAACTCTTTTAAAAGACAAATCATCACTTTCACTCAAAAACCAGGAGAAATATTTTACCAATATTGAGATAGGTATTGAGACTTGCTTAGTACTTACCTTTATCATGGTTTTTAAAATATGGAGATTGGTTTTACATTTTTATGAAGGGTTAACAGCTAAAGATAAGCAAATGGTTGAATTGATGTGCAATGAAACTTTTAAAGATAAAGACCCTAATGAAGCAATGGAGTACTTAGACTTGCTAGCTGAAAATGTTCAAAATCAGGACACTACATGTACGTATGAGACTCCAAGTAAAATCCAACCTCATACATTTGATGGAGGTATGCACAACCTTAGGGAAGATCATGACTTTTAAGCCAAGTTTGCATCTTTAGCTAAAGAAGTCAAGGCACTAGAATTGAAAAAGAGTGGTCAATTAAGTTCAAAGCATTGTATGTCAAATTTGTGAAACTAATGAACACTCAACCAATGACTGTCCAACCTTGTCTTCTTTTAATGAATGTCTCCATGAACAAGCTCATGCTTTAAACAGTTTTCAAAGGCCCAATCATAACCCATACTCGCAAACATATAACCCTAGTTGGAGAAATCACCTAAATTTCAATTGGAAGAGTGACAATGCATAAACTTCACAACCACAGTTTTAAACACACCATAATTACCAAAATTCTCATGGATATGCACCTCCTACAAGAAATTTTGAGGAAACTTTGTATGTATTCATTGAAAAGCAAGAGACAATCAACACTGAACACTCAACTTGCTCAAAGCATAACAGATTTTTAAGATACTCTTGCAAAATTAACATCTGCTCTTAGTTTTCAAGAGAAAAGTAAGTTGCCATCTCAACCACAATAAAATTCTAAGGGGTAATACAATTGAAATGCAAGTAGTTCTAGAAGTCAACACATGGATCAACTTAAATCAGTCATCACTCTTCGTAGTGGTAAGGTTATTGAAAAACCCACTCTTAAACCTTGTGAGAAAGATGATGAATCAATCTCTAAGGGTAAGGAAGGGGTTGAATCTGAATATTGTAAAGAAAAGACTGATTCCCCACCAGTAATTCCATTTTCTCATGTTATGACCAAATAAAGGGAAGTTAATCACGATTGTGAAATCTTTGAGACTTTTAAACAGGATGAAATCAAGGATGAAAAAGGCACCGGAAATGTTATCGCGAATCATTTGTCAAAATTAGCTATAAATTCAACATTTGACATCACGCCAATTGATGATTACTTTCTTGTTGAATCTTTACTTTCTCTTAGTTCAATGCCTTAGTTTGCTAAAAATATCAATTTTCTTGCTTCGAGATTTTTAGCAGCTCATTCGGATAACCAAGATAAAAAAAATCTTGAGCGACATGCAAAACTTTTATTGGAATGACCCTTAATTATTCAAATATTATCCTGATCAAATACTTCAAAGTTGAATTCCTGACAATGATTTAAATAGTGTCATTAAATTTTATCACTCTAAGGCATGTGGGAGTCATTTATCATCAAAGAAAACAACTGTAAAAATCTTACAAAGTAGATTTTATTGGCCCACCATATTAAAGGATTCACATGCATTCTGCAAAACTTGTGAAAATTGTCAAAAGATGAGATTTATTTCAAAATACAGAGTCTTTAGATAGTCTTTTATTGACTTTTTAGTCTCATCATAGTAGAGATGTGCATTGTGCATTTTATGATTTATGACCCCATTTCTATAAAGAAAATGCTTAATATAGTTTTGGGAATCTGACTAAAAAAGATCTTATTTACCAGTTTTTAAGAAAACTGGATGGAAAGCCTATCCCTAACCCATAAAAGGTGTTTAAGCCGTTCGTGGACATAAAACCAAGGGAAGATATGAGCCACAATCACAACTACCTATACATGCACATGCTTTTTCAAAAATAAATAAATAAACAGAGAGAGAGAGAGTGTGTGTGAGACTTCAGTTGGCCTACATATAGGTGGTATGATTGCCTTTTTAATTTCTCATCTATAAAATCCTTTTTTCCTTCTTTTCATTTCTACTCAACCTATACATTCAACAGATATAGAAGTGCATAGAAATGGCAGGTTCCTTGAGTCATCAAATAAGAATATTTGTGTTTTTTGTGGATCCAATTATGAGAAAGAAAAAGAGTTTTTAGAATCAACAAATCATCTTGGTTAGGTACTAGCTGAGAGAAAGATTCATTTAGTGTATGGGGGAGACAGTTTTGGGTTAATGGGAGATGTGTCAATAGTTGTATTTTTTAGAGGTAGTCAAGTTTTGGGGGTCTCCATAATGTCTACTCAAATAAATGTAATATTTAATCATACTGATACCTTCATTGCCTTACCAGGTGGTCTACGCACATTGGAAGAGATCTTTCATATTTCCTTTTAGGCCCAACTATACATTCACCATAAAGCCATAAGTCTGTTAAATGTTAATGGTTATTATGATAAGTTGTTGTCTTTTCTTGATCATGTTATGGAACAGGAATTTATAACATCTTCTACAAGACAAATAATAATCTCTGTTGCTACTACTGAATAATTGATTGACCAACTACAATCTTTCATTCCTGTAATTGATCCTTCCATGAGTCGTATAAATTGATCATCTAAGAAAAGCCGTAAAAAGTTTAGATTAAATTTGAGTCTTCATTTGTGAATCTTTATATCTTTTCGTTTTATTATTGTGTTTTGTTATTTCTTATATTTGTTTAAGTGTGTTTTAGGTTTGTCAGTGTTCTTTATTTCAGGTGATGTCTTCTATACTCTATCTTTCTACCTTAGAACATTGAATTTGAGCCTTCATAATGTCTCGTTTTGGTTGGGGGGAGAAGGTAGTAGTTGATAAAAAAATAAAATTAACTAACTGTATTTTTTATTTCATAAAGCATGTGTAAAATTGTTATTACTAGGATGACAAAGTAAATGAGCTCTTTTATTAAAATGACTCTTGAGATGGATCTTAGTAACCATTTTTAATAAGATTTATCATAATACCTCTTGAAATATTTAGGTTTACAAACTCTCACATTGTTATCACTTAATTCTCCTTATATACTCATTTAACATGTATTCTTAAACCTTAATTTTCACACACACTTTAACATATGATCGTGAGTTGCACATTGGATTATTACATTATTTATGTTCTTTTGTTAAAGGTAACGACTAGAAAAAATAATAGCATATAATTTGAAAAAAAAGAAAAAAAAAGAAAAAGAAAAAACTGATGATAATAAAAAAAAGAAGAAAGGTTTATTAATATCTTATTTAAGAGGTAGTGAGCAGATATATAAATTTAATAAGAGTTTATTTATCATGATAGATTAATGGAAGTTGAATGATGAATACCTTGCTTTGTGGAATTTGCAAATTATTTTTCTATTTTAACGTTTTGATTACTAAGGACTAGTAATAAGCTAGTTGGGGGGGTTGATTAGTACTTAAAAGTTCATTTTTATTAAGGTTTTATATCATCATTTTGCACTTGAAGTATCAATAACTCCTTAACCAAAGCATGTTTTATAATAATATATCTAATAATATAAGATACCTTTAATTTATGGTAAATGTTCATTTTAAATGCAGGCCTATCACATAAATGAAAGGAATGATTGATGACTTTAAGAACTTAAATTGCAAGATTGATTGATGAGTTTAAGAACTAAAATTGAAAAGATAAAGAGAAGGTCAAACTTAGAAAAAAGATACTAGTGAAGTCCAAACCGGAACACTATTCGGTAATTGGGTCATTTCTAGAGCTGTAGATCTCAGATTTAGGTCTACTTTATATGGATGGAAAGGTAAGACATAGGCCTTGAACTTTCATGGAGCCCAAGATTTAAGAAGGCTATTTTCAAGTCCAAATTGTAGCAACAACAAAGAAGTTCGAATCTATCTTGTAGCCCAAATACTCTTCAATGTTTGACCCATATCTGGAGTTCTAAAAGTCCAAATGACTTTAAATTTTTTCTTGGAAAGCTGAGAAAATTTTCTACAACTTTCATATTTTTAAGTGGTTCCAATTCTAACGTTACCAATGATGTTTTGGGTAAATAAGAGAAGATAATGATTGTCATAAAGTCAAGAGCTATCCACACACTCATCAATTAGCCATCAAATCAATAGTTTCTAATTTTGGCCTCTAAAAGGAGCCATTTGCTATGCATTTAGGCATCTTGGCTTCCAGATCAAGATTATACTCTTGCTTTCCCTTTTTATATTTTTTTGTGTTTATATTTTGCTTTCATTAATATCAAGTTTATGCCTTTCATTTCCTTTCCTTTCCTTTGTTAAGTTTTATCTTATTTATGTTCTTATTTTGTTTATTTATTTTTCTTTCTTTCATTATGTTATGC
>NW_011500261.1:191032-231692 GCF_000495115.2 Populus euphratica
ACTTTTTAATACTTTGCTTGTTAAATGACTAATCTTGATTTGTGTTGTATAACACTTGGTACAACAAATGCTTGGCACTTTCATAGCCCATAATGTATGGTATAACCGACATCTGAGCTATGAAAGGAACTTGATTTGTTGTTAACATAAATTATAATCATGAATGCCTGACAAAATTTACAAGTATTAGCATTAATCAAATAAGATAACTAATATAATTATGTTAACAATTTGTAATCTGATTAGAACCTCCTTTGTGTGTGGTTTTCAATTAAATAATAAGATTTTATACTATACTTGTTTGACATACCATTAGTGGATCCTCTAACCTTGACATTTGTTGTTATTATTGTTTAATCCTTATATTAATCTTCAATCTCAAAGTTCTCATCAATGTTTTTTTTTTTTTTTTTATAATTACTACTACTACTACTACTACTACTACTACTACTACTACTAACTACTACTACTACTACTACTACTACTACTACTGTTATTATTGTTGTTGTTGTTGTTGTATTATTGTTATCTATAATTTATACAATTAACCTCCCTGTGGTTCGACCTCGGTCTTGCCAGGTTATTTATTACTTTGACACTCTTGCACTTTGGAGAAGACATCAATCTTTTGGTCATGTTAGTGTATTCAAAATGATATGCTTCAAAAATGTTGTCCAAAAATGAGTGGTATAAAAGTGCTCTGAAAATGATATACTTAAAAATTGCATTCATATAATCTTGTGATCTTATATTTTAAAAATCTTGATTTATTTACTTTAATACTAGCAAGAATTGAACCTCTAATGGATCTTTTTTGCTTGAAAGAATTTAAATTTGTCAAGGATTTTCTTTGGAATCCCTAAAAGGATCAAAATGCAATACTTTGGGGGTTAATATTTATATATTTTTATCTAAGAAACATAGGTCTTTTTTGTCATATACTTTGTCTCTCAACACTTTAATCTTTATAGTAAGTTTTTAAAGCTCCTTTGTTTTGGCAAAGCTCCTCTGTTTTGACCTACTCGAGCTACAACTTGCAGACTTGATCTCTAAAAGGGTTGCTAATCTGATAAGTTTGGATGATGTTTTCTTATTTTATTATATGGGCAATTTTTCTCATCGATTGTGACTTTTCAAAGCTCTCATATTTATCATTGTAATTACACAGGTACCACTATTGGGGTATCATGACCACTACTTAATATTTATCATATCTGCTCTATGATAGTACTTGTTCTAAATCCTTCTTTTATTTTTCTTCATTTTAGTTAATGGCCTCCTAAATCTTGGGATTTATCTTATAAAATGATCTTCTGATGCCTCTAGTATCGGGCTTGGACTACTTGTCTTTGTTTTCTTCATTTGATTTTGATCATCATCATTTTTCTTTACACGACATGCTCAACCCTTTTAAGAATGTCTATGTGACTTTAGCTTTATTTTAGCATTTTTGGTCTTTCTGAATCATTTTGAATAAAGCTAATATCAAATTGCTTATATATTTCTTGTATTTGCTCCTAGTATGGGGTGTGATCCAAGTCATAATTTTTTTACAAGAAAAAAATTATTAGGCTCAATAGGGACTTGCAAAGGATATTTTTCAAGTATTATGAAAGGATTATAAAAGATGGTATTTCATCATCTCAAACGTATATATATAGGACCAGTAAGCTTCGCTCTCATCCATTGTGATTAGTTGGATTTGCTAAAAAAATTTCCAAGAAATTAAATTATACATCATTATTTAACCAACTAAAACTCAGTTTTAAAGTTAGTATGAATGGTTTTTGGTTTATTTGTCAAGTTTTTAAGTGTTTGTCACCTTATTCGAAGATTACTTGAATTTTCAAAACTCACTTATTAAAAACAAACATCAAATTGACTTTTGAATTTTATACTAAAAACTTTGATTTCCTAAAATTTTTTTATTGAAATTTGATCTTTTGAAAAGTCATTTTTTTTCAAAGTTTATATAGAGAGAATTACATAAAAGAAATCCTAGCCTAATAGATTAATAGAAGATTCACTTTTAGAATTCTAAAAAGCAAAAGACATGCTTGTGTAAGTGTGTATTGCATAGAAAAGTAAAAAGGAAGCAACACACATTTTGAACAAAGAAAATGAATGATCTCATTAACAAAGGGAAAAGTTTGTCGCATTATGAACTAGATTGCCAACATGATCATAAAAGCAAACAAAACAAAACAAATATAAAACATCTTAACAAACATGATAAAACAAGAGCAATTATTTTTTTTAACACGTAAGGAATAGGCTTAGCTTTCCAATTTTGGATCTCTTCCCATCTACTAGCCTCTTCACAAAAGCTTGTGTATGAGTCTTTTCGACTGTATGAATAGACAATTGAGGCAGAATCTCAACCTCAACTTTAACTTTTGTCTCCACACTTTGTCCTTTATCCTCATACTTTAAGTTGTTGATGCAAAGGTCAACTATCTTCAAATATTCATCAACAATAATTATCTATTTACTTGTTGCCCAATTCACAAAGTATCTTGAGTTAACATCTATATCACTTCATGGTGAAAATCTTTGCATTGATCAATCATATAACCCTTTTTTGGGTGATGCTTGCAAAACTCTCATTCATTAGCCCATTTTTACAACCATTCTTCTCATATCCAGCTTTTATAAGAATTTTATAGATCTCATCCATAGACACCTTTAAGGTCCTAAAGCCTCTAATCTCTAGTGCATTTACAGCTTCACTACTTGTAATATGATTAGGTAGATGATTTGTATTCATATTAGGAGCTTCATCAAACATTATCCATCCTACTTTAATAAATTATAAGAGCTTGTTTTTGAATTGGTTGCAGAGTTAATATTGTGCCCTGCCATGCTTGCATGATATTCACAAGTAAGCTCTAGTTTGTACTAATTAGGATAGGGTAGTTATAGTGGTTTGGGAGGAACTTGAGCTACTTGTCTAATACTTAGTAGCTTTTGGTACATTTAACATAAATATAAGGATAATGGGGGTAATTGTTCTTGAGTTCTTTGGTAGTTTCTTCTAGGTAATTCTAAGCTTGATTATTTTATTTTTTTAGTTTTTTTAAGTGGGGAAATGTGAGTTGAAATTGACATTAGCTATTTGGAATGAAAAGACTTAGTGTTATAATTTTGGAAATTATTCATTTTTTCTTTATAACCTCCATCGACATTATTAACATCTAACTTTTTTCTTCGTAGGTGTAGAAATCATTTCACTTTTTATTTTTTTGCACAATATGCTTAATCAATACTACAACATCAATAAATTATTAAGTTGAGCTACCTATTAATGCTCATAATAAGGAGCTTTAATGGTTTTAGAAAACAAATTGATCATTTTTCTATCAAAAGAGTGGGGGGTGTAATTAAAAGGATGGGAATCTTTTCATTGTTAAGCATGCTCACGCATATATAGTCTCTTTATCTCCCTTTTTCAAAAGAGACAAACTAAACATGTCGAGCAATATCCATATTGTATTTGTATTGCTTAATGAAAGCAACTATTAGATCTTTTCAACTTCAGTTTTCTATGTTACCCAGCCTATGTACTAACTAAATGTGGCTCTATTCGAATTGTCTTGAAAGAAATGTATTAATAGCTTTTCATCATGCATAATTGCCACCATTTTATTATAGTATGATTTGAAATGAGTGGAAGGACAATGAATTTTGATATATTTGATGAATTTAGGTACACAAAACTTCTTTAGTATATTTGGAACGAGACATATTATGACAGCTCGAACAGGATCATATAAGTCAACACTTTTAATGGCCCTCATTCTTGCCTCTAATGCTGCTATTTTTTTATATTCAATATCCTCAAAGTATCTTATCTTAGAGGATTTGGTATCAGATGCATCCATAGTTACAAAGGTTAGTGCAAGTATAACTGGCTGCACAGATACCATATTACAGCAAGGTTCTTAACTTTGGCCAGATATCCCTTCTTATGGTCGGATTACAGCCTAAGTTTAGGTAAAAAGTCACAAGCCAATTAAATAAACATTTATTAAATATGCTTTTACGTGTCTTCTCAATAGGTTAGTAATGTGAACTATGTTGAGTTTCAATGAATCATACTCTTATTGAAAATGAACATAATGATAGACAAATTCTTCATTAAAGATGTTTCTTCCTCAAAAATTTAATTTTATAGATTTTATAGGTTTGGATTTTTTAGCAACATACATACATTTAAATATCTCAAAACATAAATACATGAATGCAAATATATAGGAATGTATATGTATAATGCATTTTCACAATGAATTTTTAGGAAGGAGGTTCTACTTATCAAAAAGAGTGAATAGATTTTCTATTTTGTCTGCCTCGAAATAAAGTAAATTACATGACTATTTTAAAAGCAAAAATACAATGATTCCATTACCTAATTCCATTTCTACCCGTCTTCGTTCACCAAACATGACTCTAACAAAAACAAAAAAAATATGTAAAAATAAGATTAAAAAACAAAAATAAAAACAAAAAAAGGGGGCAATAACGCATCCATGCGCACTATATCAAGACCCACCATTAAATAGTATTAGCACCGTTTACTTCCACCGAAAATTATCATTTTCCTTTTTATTTATTAATTTTCCCTCATTTCTGATCGGCGATCTGTGGGAATCTCCCAACTCCTCGCCGCCGATTCACCCAAATCCGACCCTAATTCTTTAACCCAATTTCTTTAATCACTTGAAAACCCTAAATCTCTTACCGTTTTACACTGTGATAGCTTCCAAAAATTAATAATACTCCTCATTGAGTAACTTTGTCATTTTTTGGGCGCGAGAGCAAATGCTATAAGTGCACTTAGGTTCTGAAAAAAATCAGTTCATTACCTTGATTTGCTCGATCTCGTAAGTACACGTGGCGATCTGGGTCTTGCTTCCTTTCCCATTTCTTGCTTAAATCTTGGTGAGTTTTCTTTTTCTTCATTTGTTTATTTTCTTTAATTCATGTGTAATTTGTTTTTGTTAGTCTAGAGTGTAAATTTGTTATTAATGGATGAGTTTGAGTTGATAATGGATAATCTGAGGTTCGATCTTTGTGCATTTATTTCTGGTGTTATGTAGTTGAATTTGGTTTTTGATTCGAGGAATTTGAGCTGATGTGTCTGCTTCTGGGTGCTTACTGTGAAATGGGATATTGGTTTGTTTGGAGCTGTGGTGTAATGAAATGGGTTTTTAATTTTGAACTGTGACTGTTTGGTTACTGAGAAAATTGAGTGACATCTAATGCAAAGTTCCTACATTTTGTTTCATTGCTGAAAGAGTGAAGAGATCAAGCATTGTATATCTTATT
This sequence comes from Populus euphratica, assembly GCF_000495115.2. Taxonomy (NCBI): domain Eukaryota; kingdom Viridiplantae; phylum Streptophyta; class Magnoliopsida; order Malpighiales; family Salicaceae; genus Populus; species Populus euphratica. Next base: position 196,358 of record NW_011500261.1, read on the forward strand.
TTTTTGTAGCCTTTTGATTTAATATTCTTAATTAGTGAGCTCGAAAGTTAGATATTTTAGGTTATGAGTTACATTTTTTTATTGTTTCCTTCTGTTTTTCAAGTATTGTTACTTGATATCAAATCTTAGTATTGTTACTTGATATCAAATCTTCTGAGACTAAATTGAAATCCCAACAAATTGTGACTGCGTCTATAATCCTCACGAGAATTAGTCTATCGCATTCATAAATTTTGGACTTGGTCAATTTGAGGTATTACTCTGGCGTTCTCTTGAAATACAACGAAGACCCTAAATGTTTCTGACAATAATTTGTGCAGATAAGCAAATGTGGTTATGCATGAGAATGATGTGTCTTCTGGTTTTTGGCATGCTGGGTCCGTCATAGCTTTTGCTTCAAGATTTTGGCTTTGTATTTGATTTGAAGGTCCAGATGGAATCAAATATAGAAGAGGCTGTCAAGGCAAAAGAGTTTGCTGAGAAGCGATTTGCCGAGAGAGATTTTGCTGGTGCAATGAACCATGCATTAAAGGCAAACACTTTGTGTCCTGGATTAGAGGGTATATCTCAGATGGTGGCCACTTTCGAAGTTTATGTTGCCTCTCAGGCCAAATGCAATGGTGAAGTTGACTATTTCTCTATTCTTGGTTTGAAGCCTTCTGCAGATAAAGATGCAGTGAAAAAGCAGTATAGGAAGATGGCCGTGTTGCTCCATCCAGATAAGAATAAAACTGTGGGAGCTGATGGAGCGTTTAAACTTGTATCTGAAGCATGGACTATGTTGTCCGATAGTCTTAAGAAAAACACTTACAATGTCAAGAGAAACAAACAGATGGCATCTTGTGCTGTTCAGACAAACTTATCTTCAGTCAATGCTGCTGGGGTTACAGGATATAACCAATGTTCCAATTCACCCACTGCTCATGGACTTGATACTTTCTGGACAGTCTGCACATCTTGTAAAGTTCAGTATGAGTATCTTCGGAAGTATGTGAATAAGAAACTTTCTTGTAAGAACTGCCGGGGTACTTTCATTGCCACTGAAACTGGGGCAGCTCCTGTCAATGGTTCTTTCCCTTACTGCCCTTGGTCATGTGTCCCTGGTAATGGGTATAGATGTCATGGATATGATGGGGTTGCATATGTCCCAACCACCACTACCCTATATACAGGAAATGGGGTCTCAGGATTGGATGCTGGAAACAGCTATGAGCATGTTTCAAATGTTTCATTTCAGTGGAGCTCATTCTCTGGAACTTCTGGGGATGCTGTGGGTCCCAATGAATCATGTGCAGTATCTTCTGATATTGTTTATCAGGGTAATGGAAATGTTAGTGCAGCAAAGGTTAAACCAGCAGCCAATGGAAGGCGATCCATGAAAACTGCCACAGAAAAAGTACACTCTGATGTATCTGCAAGCAGTAATGAATTTTCAGGCTCCAAGACTGGTAGACCTGATAAGAAAAGGAAGGTGTCTATTGGTTCTACTTTTAGAAATGGGCATGAAGAAAATGAACCTAAATTGGGTTCAGAAGTAAGACTAGCTAACGGATGTGCAAATGTTGAGCACGACACCAAGCTTTCCATTCCAAGTGAAGTTCCAACAAGACGCAGCTTGATTGTGCCAGCTTTTGATGCCAAAAAGTTGTTGATTGACAAAGCAAGGACCGACATCAGGAAGAAATTGGAGGAGATGAGATTAGCTTCAGCTGCAGCAGTTACAAAGAACATTGAAGATCTGTTCACCAAGGCAGGAGAGGCTCCTAAACAATCAAATTCTGATATTACTGGTCGTCATACAAAGCCAAACAAAATCGAGCCAATCTCGATAACAGTCCCTGACCCTGATTTCCATGATTTTGACAAAGATAGAGCGGAAGAATGCTTCAAGCCAAAACAAATATGGGCTTTGTATGATGAAGATGATGGTATGCCACGATTATACTGTTTGATTCGCCAGGTGGTCTCAGTTAAACCCTTTAAGATTCACATCACTTACTTGAACTCTAAAACTGATACTGAATTTGGGGTAGTAAATTGGATAGATTCTGGGTTTACTAAATCTTGTGGACACTTCAGAGCATGGAATTCTGATGTTGTTGATCAAGTCAACATTTTCTCTCATGTTGTGAAAGGAGAAAAGCCTGGGAGAGGTGGTTGTGTTCGAATATACCCAAAAAGTGGAGATGTTTGGGCTGTTTATCAAAACTGGTCACCTGATTGGAACAGATCAACCCCAGATGATGTCAGGCACCAGTATGAGATGGTAGAGGTCCTTGATAATTACTCTGAAGAGCTTGGAGTTTGTGTTGCTCCTCTGATCAAGTTGACTGGTTTCAAAACAGTATACCAAAGGAATACCGACAAGGGTGCCATTAGATGGATTCCAAGGAGAGAGATGGTACGCTTTTCTCATCAGGTGCCTTCTTGGTCACTTGAAGGAGAAGCTAGTAATTTGCCAGAAAAGTGTTGGGATCTGGACCCAGCTGCAACTCCAGATGAGCTACTTCATGCTGCAACAGAAGCGAAGGCTTAGCATAACCAGAGTCAAGCAGGAAACGATATTTGTTTGGAGTCCAATTTACCATTCTTACAGAAAATTCTTAGGTTGACTGTACAATATTTTACACTTGGTTCAAAGGCATTGCAACATTAACTCCATATGATCTTAGACATCTTGATGTTTGCTGAGCGCTGTTGCATCTGGAATTCTGAGTCTATTGACGGGGTTGTAGACAGAATGTTCTTCTGTGGCTATATGGGTGCTGTTTAAACATTAATTAAGTAGTCAGAACTGATTGCGATTCAACAGAAAGATTCAGTAGACTCACTTTTGAGCAATCTTAGACTTTTGAATCTATTCCTCGGGGAGGTTTACATATATACGTACTCAAAATTCTAGTTTTCTTTTGTTGCTGGAACTCACTGTCCAGCTGGACAAGCTGAATGGCCAACTGAAGGATCGTGTTGTTTCGCCGAGCACAAAAATAGACTTCGCTTCGTCGTACTTTTCACTTTATCTTCGTTTTCGTTTTCTTTAGTGCTTACATATTCCCATTTTTGAGCTGACAAACTATTAGTCACAGCTGCGCTGACTTGCCTGCAAATTATGTTGCTTAAAAATTCTCATGCCTAACAATAAACAAAAGAATTAAAATAGGAAAATAATTAAAATAGAAAAGAAAAGAAAAGAAAAGAAGCTTTTAAAGAGAAAAAGTTAAGAAAAAAAATCAAAGAGAGAAAAGAATATGGGATTGAGAAATATATAACCTTACAATTCTTATTTCATTCATATAAAACTACTTAATATTAAAAAAAAATAGGATATAAATACTAAAATCCTAATTAGAACAATTGATTTGATTTATGGTCTATTAAATAAAATACTTACAATAATTAAATTAAACCTAATTAATAAATCTCAATTAAAAGTTCATATAAATTAAACTAAAACATAAGATAAAGCCTAATATCTCAATGGTTTTGGCTATCCTCTACTGTTTATGACCATACAAGTGCGTAAACAATATTTCGGGTTTGGTGTCCCCACCAATTCTCCGAGGGTTGGAAGAACTTTACCTCGTCGAATATAGGTCAAGGCAACTCCGACAACGCTCTCAAAAATAAGGATTAAGTTATTGTGATGTCTCTCTAATAATCCAAATATAGTCTAAATCTGATTGTTTAGCTCATATACTGAGATTTATTGAAGTTCATCATCCCTAGTAAAAACAATTTATGCATTCAAAATAACATTAATATGTTCCTTTTATGCCAAAGGTAAGGATAATAGGGCAAGCATTTTGAAAGGAACATAAGGGATAGACTGTTGTGTTTTATATATAACGAGGAAAAGGATTTCAAGTATTTTCTTTTGTGTTGAAAGTTGAGCTAATATCAAAGTTTAGTAACAATTTAACGATATAATTATTTAATTCAATCATTTGTAACACTTTGAATATTCTAGTACTACTCACTTGCAATTTAGGACTGGTTTCCAAAGGATACTGTTCAGGTCTAATTTGTATCATGAAATAATCTCCAACATTAAGTACATTATGATACTTATATAAATCAGCTCAAAATTTGTATATTCATTATTTACTTGAATTTGTTTTCTGATCTCAATATGCAAATTATAAATTTTACATGCAAAAGATTCAACTAAATCAAACATTTTAAGGTAATGAGACATAAATTGATAATCTACATGCTTTTTAGGTTCATAACCATGAATACTATATGATTAAGGATGTTGAGTGGAACAAACACTATTGGAAGCCTTAATAGATATAGTTTGGATATAACTTAGTAAATCAAGATTATCTTTATCTTTGTCACCACATGTTAAGGGTAAAGGTTCATGAAGCTCAACATGTTGTTCAAAACCTTTGACATGCTGGATGTCAAGCATGGTGGGTGGAGAATAAGATAGTTTGAGAGAACTAATATCATGAGTGATTGTGCATCAAAAGTGTCATTAAGTCTCTTGTTTTACATATGTATTTATTGTTTTTATTTGGTTGTTTTTATAATAATTGATGTGTTTTTTAGTAATGAAGTTTGTTTTAATGTTTCGATAGGTTTTTGGAGCTTAAATGAATTAATTCAGAAAATTCAACGTCGGAATTCAGAACAAAGAATTGAAGAGACATTTAGTTGAAGATTGAAGCAAATCTTGGTTCAAATAAGTGCTCCAAATTTTTCCCAAAAATCAATTCTATTCCAATTCTAGAAAAGAATATCATATGATTTATTTCAAGCCCAAACTTGCCTTATGTTGTGTGCAAACTTCAACCATTAAACACTCAAGGTTTCAATGTCAATCTTAGCCCAAATAATAAGTACATTTGTATACTTATTTGATGCTCAAATTCAGCCCAAAATCAGCCCAAAATCAGCCCTAAATCAACCCCAAATCAACCTTCAAATCAACCCAAACACAATCCATGATCTTACATGTCCACACAATAAATAACAATTGATTTATTTTGGGTAATCCATTGATCCAAGAAGGCAAGCACATGGATGGAAAGCTAGAGGGGATATTTTAACATTATTTTGGGTCAAAAAGAAGAAGGAGACACCTCATAAATGAGGAAGAAAAACGTGCACCAAAGTAGTTGTAAAGCTGTCTTGATTTGATTTTTCAGAACACCTTTCGGTGTTTTGCCCATAACTTTTGACTCAGGTGTCCAAATAAGCTGTTCTTTAATGATCTGGAAAGGTGACAGAATTGCCTATAAATATGTCTCTAATAGACTTCTCGACAAAAAGCTTCTAAGAGGGTCGAATTGCTGTCCAAAGTTAGAGTCAGATTTGTGTCCGAATTTTTTCTGAAATTGTATTGTGTTCTTCTTTATAGATTTCGGTTCTTTAGTTTGTAAAACTTATTATTTCAGTTGGATTCAAGTTCTTTCATGTTTATTGAAGTGTTCTTATATATAATCATGGTTGGCTAAACTCTTTCTTGGATCCAAATCAAGGATAATGGTGATTGAGGTGAGTTCTTTAGGATATGAATGAATCTTAATGTTTATCTTCTTATTTTCTTCATGAATGATTTATTATTGTAAAGAAATTTTAGAAATCATTTAGGTAATGTTATAATCTTGAATTTTTATGCACAAACTTTAGTTTTGGTATAGAGATTGTTTGATTCAATGTCTTACTTAATATGAAAGTACTTGTTCATTCTTAAGTAATAATCAATCTTCATCTTTCTAATCTTCATTGTAATATCTTCCGATCTAATATCACCATCGTTGATATTAGGTTGAGTTATCTTATATATGTTGAAGAAATCACCAATACATCACCATTAAAATTGATTTGGACCAAGACTTACCTTTTCTTGTCATTTAAAATCTATTTATATTTTTTTTATCTTTAAAAACAAATCCATCAATTATTTTCAACCAAGTTATTGTTAATTTAATTTCTCTTGAGTTTTTTTTGTTACTTAGCTTAATTTTCAGATCTAGCTCTCTGTGGATATGACCTCGATCTTACCGAGTTAATTGCTACATCGCACACTCGTGCACTTGCGAGTTAAAACAAGCCGATCATAAAAAGCGGTCAAGCAATGAGACTCTTTAAAAATCATATCCAATTCTTTGGGTAATTTAACTAAAGAGTTTCCTAAAACTTCTTCCTTATTTTCAGGCTCATATGGACTTGTAATGTTAAGTCCCTTTTTTTTAGCATTATCTTCATCATCTAGATTACTAAAGTTCTCGAGATTGGGTTCACACACTTGCAACTAATAGTTTTCTTTATCACCCATTTCCTTGTATTCTTGAATGACTTAAAGTGTACAAGTGCAATTAAAGAACATATGACCAAAACCTTGACATTTAGTACACTGGATCTCTGAACTCAACTTGGACATTTCACTAACGACTTGTTTGCCTTTATCTTCTTTATAAATCTTACCACTACTAGGATTAGGTTTATAAGGTGAAGCAACTAATAAAGAATCATTATTTCTAAATTGAGATCTAAAAGGGATCTTTAGAGGGGCTTGATGTTACGTTGATTCTTTATAAGCAACTCACAATCTTGCACTACAGTATAAGTTTGGTCAAGAGTGAAAGCACCTATGAGCCTGATCTTTTTTCTAAAATCATCATTTAGACCTTTACAAAATATATGCAAAGTCATGGCTTTATTTTTCCTTATGGCATATCTTATCTTGTAATCATTAAACTGTATTATATACTCATTGATAAACATGTTTCTAGTCTTAGATTGTTCCACTAGTCTAAGAGTTTACTGCTATAAGATTGGGGTAGATACTTTTCCTGTAGTTTTTGTTTCAACTTGGTCCAATAAGTTATAAGAAGCTTACCTCTCATCTCTAAACAATTCTCAACATCTCTCCAATAAAGTTTGGCTTCGTCAATTAGCATCATCTTAGCAAATCTAACTTTTTTATTATTAGACAAGTTGTGACACTCAAAGAATTGATTCATATCACGATATCAAAGATCCAAGGGTCATGATGATTGTCAAAAGTAGGGGCTTCTATTTTGTTAGGACTCAAGACTCACTCATTAAGGTTATTATGTTTAGAGTAACCTAAATGATATTCATATTGGTGGCGCTGAAAGTGAACTTGTCTATTGTTTAGTACTTAAAAATGCATTTTTATCAAGGTTTTATATCATCATTTTACACTTGAAGTATCAATAACTCTTTAATTAAAGCATGTTTTATAATAACATATTTAATAATATAAGATACCTTTAATTTATGGTAAATGTTCATTTTAAGTGCAGGCCTATCACATAAATAAAAGGATTGATTAATGAATTTAACAACTAAAATTGAAAGGACAAAGAGATGGCCAAACTTAGAAAAGAGATGTCGGTGTAGTCCAAACCGGAACACTGTTCGGTAATTGGGTTATATCTAGAGCTGTAGATATCGGATTTAGATCCATTTTATATGAATGGAAATGTAAGACATAGGCCTCCAACTTTCATAAGAGCCCAAAATTTAAAAAGGCTATTTTCAAGTCCAAATTGTAGCAATAACAAAGAAGTCCAAATTTATCCTCCAGCCCGGGCACTCTTCAGTGTTTGGCCCATATCTGGAGTTTTAAAAGTCTAAATGACCTCAATTTTTTATCCTAGAAATCTGAGAAACTTTCCTACAACTTTCATGTTTTCAAGTGGTTCTCATTTTGACGTTATCAATGACATTTTGGGCAGACAAGAGAAGATAAGGATTGTCACCAAGTTAAGAGTTGGCCTCCCACTTATTAATTAGTCATCAAATCAATAGTTTTCAATTTTGGCCTATAAAATGAGGCATTTGCCATGCATTTAGGCATCTTGGTCTCCAAATTAAGATCATGCTCTTGCTTTCTCTCTTCGTATTTTTCTTGTATTTTTAAGTTTTATTTTCATTAATATCTTATTCATGCCTTTCATTTCATTTCCTTTACTTAGTTAACTTTTATCTTATTTTGTTTATTTATTTTTCTTTCTTTCATTATGTTTAGGATATAAATACTAAAATTCTAGCTAGAACAAGTGATTAAGCTTATGGCCCTCTAAATAAAACACTCAACAATAATTAAATTAAACCCAACAAACAAAGCTAAATTAATAAACCTCAATTAAAAGTTCATATATATTAAACTAAAATATAAGTTAAAGTTCAATCTCTCAATGGTTTGGGCTATCCTCCATCGACTATGATCACATAAGTACGTAAATAATATTTTGAGTTCAGTGTCCTCGGTAAATTCCCCTTGTGAAGCCATACAATTATCTGAATATCATATGTTGATAACAAATTTGGGTTAATGAAAGATCTTTTTTTTCCTTACCGTAGTCATTAGTGAAGTGAAGAAGCAGTGTGTGTCTCAGCTAATTTCTTATAATGGTCCTTGAGATTGATGAATCAAAATAGGCCAAAAAATATAGAAGCTCTTTGGTATTATAGGTTAAATAAACTGAGATAATTCATGGTTGTTAATTCAAGATTTTTCTAATTTAGATTTGAGATTGAGAATTAAACTTTACATAATGAACGACATGTTTCAAAGCACTAAGACTATAATAATCACTCTTCCTTAACATCTTCACCTAAAGACAAAAAGCAAAAGTGTACAATCACAATAAAAATTAATCAATTTTTTGAAAAGTGTAATTCAATCAAGAACTAAGCAAGAAAAATCTCTATTTTTTATGCTTCAATATATGACAATTAATGTGTATTCTAATTTGAAAATTAAGTCTTACAAAATAGTATTTATACACTTGGAAATAAACCCCTCGGATAACTTAATGGGCTTACTTGATCTAATCTTGAAACTAGGCCCAAAATAACCAAAAAAACTAACTACATAAAATAAATATTCTAAAATTTTATTTTATGGTGCCACCACTACTCTTTGAAGAATCAACTATGATATTTTCTTATCTTAATGATCCTATTTCCCTTCCACATTTAGTGTCCAAGGTAGAGCATGATTTTCCTTCCAATTAACCTCTTTAATGGATTAAACTCCTTGATAGATTAAATTGCTTGATATATTAGATTTTATTTTCTATAATAATTTATGATTTCCTTGTTGGATTAGGAAACACAAAATACTTGACAAAACAAGCTTAATGATGCCAAAATTACTGCCTTGGCGAAACTTATGGTCCTCAAGCCTATTGTGAAAAACTGCTAAATTATAATCTGAGTAAAATAAATAAAGTACCAAATAGATTAAATAAAAGGATTTCAAGTATTGTAATTGGATACAATAGAATAAAATATAAGATGTTATGGTGAGAATTAAGTAAAAAGAAAAATTAAGTGATAAAAATAGAAATGAGAAGAAATGAGGGTCAATGTGTAAATAGGTAAAAGTTAGAATATAAATGCTCCATTTATTTCTCTTTTAGCCTTGAGCTTTAAACAAAGAGAGGGGGAAGAATTGTGTGATTTTTCTACTTAAATTCTCATTGATTTTACTAATTAAAGTGAGTAATTAGAGTGATTAACTTAATTAAATATTAAGAGGGGGTTGATTTTAAGGTGGTGAGTGCATTCGAGGAAGCATTTCAAGCGAGGGTTTGAAGAGGGAGAAGAAGAAAACTTGATTTTTCTTGCATTCTTTCCTTAAATCCTTATCAAAGTGAGGTAAATAACATGCTCCAAATAATTAATTCCTTTAATTTTATGTTTGATGAAGGATTATGCAAAATTATGGTTATGTGAAGTTTTTGTGGATTTATGTTATAATTTATAGGAATAATGCAAATTATGTTTGAACCATGTTAGAAAGCATGAATTATGATTGGATAAGTGTTTAATTTTAAGTAAAGAAAAAAAATTATTTTTCCTCATTTTAGTTGAATATTTGGCCAAAAGAGAAATAATTCAGGGGATTTGAGGTTTAATACAATTGTTTGAAAAATATGGAAAGATCAAGGATTATAAGTGTTATTATACGAATGCAGTAAAAATTTTTCCAAAAGAAAAGAAAAATCTTCACTTCCTTCCCTAGGTTGGTTTTGGCTAAATGGAGAAGAAAAAAAATTAGAAAATGTAGTTTAAATGATATTATTGAGGATATTTTGGCTAAATGGAGAAGAAAAATTAGGGAATGGAGTTTAAATGATATTATTTAGGAGTTTTTGGCTAAATGGAGAAGAAACATTAGAGAATAAAGTTTAAATAATATTATTGAGGAATCTTACTAAATTGAAAACAATTAATATTGATAGATTAAATTGAAAATGGATTTTTGTGAAAAAATAAGTAAATGTTTCAAAACGGGGGGTTTTGTCCTCCTGGAATTAAAAGTCAATTAAACTTAATTATGAGTGTTGGATTTAATAAAAAATAATGTAATGGGTATTAAAATTTTACTGGTTCGAATGAATAAATAATGACAAATAAATTTTTGTTAGTATAGAGAGGGCTGCAGAACCTAATAAAACAACAAGGGACCTCTTCATACGCACAGACACCACGTAAGTGTTCGACACCTTAGAGTAATTAATTAGTTTATATTTTTTTGTTGTAGAAGAAATTTTATATATTGTAAATTCTAGTGCTGGTTACTGGAAATAATGTCCTGGTGAATAGGCAGTTACTGGAAAAAATGCATGGTTGAATGGGTAAGCCTTAGAGATCATTTCCTGATTACTGGAATTTATGCCTAGTTGAATGGGTATGTTAAGAAAATTAATTTACAAAATAATAGGACAATCGATCGATGTAAAATAGATTAATTGTAAAAAATTAAAGTTAAATACACAAGTTTGTGGGAGACACTTTTGATATTTTTATTTTAGTAGATTTATCCCTACGTTTAAAAGAGAATTTATGAAATTAGAAATTTAAAAAAAAAATAAAACAATTTATTCTATGATATGAAAATCACTTTAATGTATATGAATAATTAGTTCTTAATTAATTACTTATTGAAATGTACAATTTTTTTAATCATGTTTAATGTGATTATGTTTTAAGGTACATCACACCCTCAATCTGGAAAGTAGATGCTTGAATAAATAATTTTGTTATGTGATTAATATAAATGGAAGATCTAATATTTTGTTTTAATGTAATTGGAAGAACTAATATTTTGTTATAATGTACTTCCATATCTAAAATTGTAATGTTTAACTTATTATCTTGTGTATAATGTAATTTATAATGTTATTATTATTAAGTTGAATTATGGTTGGTTGTATATATATTTGAGCACAAATACTTAAAAAAAAAAGACAATGTATGTTAATAATTTATTAGTTTATTATAGTGTACTATAGAAAATAGAATTAAGATATTAAAATATGCTTGAGTTTTTGAAGTTCAAATGATAGGAAAAATATTGTGATTGATATTATAGACTGAGAAATGATTGAGTTGATAACTTGATATCTAAAGAATGCAAAGAAAACTCTGCTCTGTGTGTGTGTGTGTGTGTGTGTGTGTGTTTGTGTATAATTTGGTAACTAAGAATATAGATCATATATTTTGAGTTTACAATTTGAGACTGTTACAATTCGTATCAGAGCCCTGGCTTGGGTTCCAGGAGTGGAAAAAACAGGGGTGGTTTAATAAATTTTTGACTCATATCAGGATGATTCGCATAAAGAAGGGTACAATGATTAAAAAAAGGCTTTAATGAGAGATAAGGAGAGGATTGATTGGAGGATACTGCCTCACATATACCCCTAGAGCCTCACCAAACAAGACTGGAGAGTCGACTGGACTCATTCGTGACACTGACTTGAGACAGACTGAGGGGTTACAACTCAAAACCAGCAGAGACAGGAAGTCTTGCCTCTAGTTATAGCTCCAGCTACGACTCCAGCACATGCAACGGTTGCTACACTACATGTCGACCCTTTGTTTATAGCTCATATAGTGAAAGCAGTGGTTGAGGCAATGTTTGGTGCCTTGGCCCTAACAATCCCAATAGCTCCAGTAGTACAAGCAGCTCCAGCAACTACGACATAAGCTATTAATGTGGTCATATTAGTGCGAATTGTAAAAAGCATGAGAGAGCTTGGATGCCAACCCTTTTTAGGTGAACCAGATGCCGAGATAGCATGAAGATGGCTTCTCACAATTGAGGATACTATCGGTCAAATGCAAGTAATAGAGGGCTTGCGAATGAACTATGCCACTCATTTACTTTCTGATAGGGCATGGTCCTGGTGGGATATAGTGATTGAGGAGACCCGCAGGATCCTGGACTTAGGCTGAGTTTAAAATGTATTTTGAACATCAGTTTTACTCCTCCTATCATAAAAAAAATTAAAGAACAAGAGTTTCTGGCCTTAAGGTAAGGAGACATGTCAGTACTTGATTATAAGAGGAGGTTTCATGACTTTTCCACATTTGCCTCGCATTATGTCCCTGGTGAGCAACATAGGGTGGAAAGGTTAAGGGATAAATTGTAGCAAGAGTTGAGACAAGGGTTGATTGCATTTAAGTTCGAGACCACTAGAGATCTTGTTGAAGCAATAGGGGCCTTAGAAGCTTGCTTAAAAGAGGGCCAACAAAGCCAACATGGTCTTGGTAAACGAAAGGATATAGAGTACAACTATAAGAGACCCCCTTTCTTAAAAAAAAAGAAAAGACAACACAGCTAGTTTAAAAAGGTAGGAGGTACATCAGTTACAACAGTTCAGACTACTAAGATGGGGTTGACAAGATGATAACCAAACCTTAAGGGTAATTTTTCTAGAGGAGTGTCAGAGCAGAGAACAATCACTTATCCCTTATGTGTTTAATGTGGGCAAAGGTATCCAGGGGACTGTTCTACAACACCAGGGTGGTGTTATATATGCCAAGGGGAGCACATGTGGAGAGATTGCGGTCAAGGGCACTTCCAAAGAGATTGTCCCTGTAGAACTGAAATCACCCAAAATCAGCAGTAAGCTCAAAGTTAGCAGCAATTCGCTACCGTGAATAGAGTAGCCAGATAGGATTTGTCAAGGGCTAGCGGTAGTAGAAGCCGAACTCATGCCAAAGGTGACAAAATACGGAGGGGTCGAACCCAAGGTAAAGTATGCTACATAACCGAGTAAGAGACTAGGGCCACTTTTGATGTTGTGGCAGGCACATTGCAATTAAATTCTCTATCTGTTCATGTATTGTTTGATTCGAGTGCCACACACTCATTTATTGCAAATAAACTTGTGGAGGGATTATGGAGAAATCCTTGTAGAATAGAAAATGGGTTTATTATAAGCACTTCATTAAGTGAAACTGTGAATGATGATCATATATATAAGGGGATCCAAATTAATATAGGTGGTTGTGAGTTAAAAGTAGATTTATTACCACTAGAATTACATGATTTTGATATCATCTTGGGAATGGACTGGCTAAGTATGAATAAAGCTCAAATGGATTGTTTCACAAAAACAGTAACTCTTTAAGGGCCCAATGGTAAAAAGATAGTGTTTACGGGGGAGAGAAATGTCATCTCAAACTGTATTATCTTAGCTATGGCTGCTAGGAAAATGATTAAAAAAAAAGGATATGAGGCTTACCTTGCTTATGTCTTAAAGACCAAAATAGGAGATATTCAAGTGTCAAATGTTCCAATATAAGGAAATTTCCTGATTTATTTCTGGATGAACTGTTGGGAGTCCCCCTGGAGAGAGAAATGGAGGCCACTATTGATACTACCTGGTACGTCTCTGATAACCCAATCACTATATAAGATGGCGCCAACCGAGTTGGCCGAACTAAAGATCCAACTACAGGAATTACTAAATAAAGGGTTTATTCGTCTAAGTAATTCACTTTGGAGGGCTCCTATGTTATTTGTGAAGAAAAAAAATAGGATCCTTCGGCTTTGTATAGATTATAGGTAGTTGAACAGAGTAATAATAAAGAATAAATATACACCCCCGTTGATAGATAATTTGTTTGATCAGTTAAAGGGGGCAAAAGTGTTTTTGAAAATAGATCTGAGGTCAGGATACTATCAATTAAGGATTAAGAAACTATATGTAGCAAAAACCTCATTTAGAACTCGGTATGGACATTACAAGTTCTAGTAATGTTGTTTAGGCTAACAAATACACCGACTATGTTCATGGATTTGATGAACAAGGTCTTTCGACCATACTTAGAAAAGTTTGTAATGGTATTCATAGGTGAAGTTTTAGTTTATTTAAAGTCATATTTGGAGCATGAACAACATTCGAGGCAAGTATTAATGACCCTAAAGGAGCTTCGACTATATGCCAAACTTAGCAAATGTGAATTCTGGCTGAAGAAAGTGATTTTTCTAGGACACATTATATTGACTAAAGGAATATCGATAGATCTTAGAAAAGTTGAAGCAGTATTGAAATGGGACAGACCTACCAGTATCACTGAAATTCATAGTTTTCTTGGATTAGCAGAGTACCATTGAAGACTTGTCAAGAGATTTTCTACCATAGCTATTCCCATGACTCGGTTGACTCGAAAAGAGATAAAGTGGGAGTGGACTCAAGAATGCGAAGAAATCTTCCAAAAACTGAAAAAAGACTCACTACTGCACCGATGTTAACACTTTGATTAGAAATTGACGGATTAATGGTCTATAGTGATGCATCAAAGAAGGGACCAGGGTGTGTATTAATGCAACATGGTAAAGTAATTGCATGTGCATTAAGACAGTTAAAGGCTCACGAAATCAATTACCCGGTGCATGATTTAGAATTAGCCGCTATGGTGTTTTCCTTAAGAGTACAGAGGCACTATTTATATGGGTCTTGGGTTTAGATATTCATGAATCATAAGAGTTTGAGGTATATAATGATGTAGAAGGAATTGAATATGCGACAAAGATGTTGGGTGGAATTGATAAAGGATTATGATTGTGTAATTGATTATCATTTAGGGAGAGCAAATATAGTCACAGATGCTCTTAGTCGCAAGGTCAAGACAGTGGATGCTCAGTGGGACGATTGGGATGAAAAAGAATTGCTAGAATTAAGAAAAATTAATACTCAAGTAGAGGTGGGACTAGATGAGCCATTAGTGGCCTAATTAAGAGTAAGGTCAACACTCTAGGACAAGGTACTAGAAGCTTAACAAGAAGATCTAGGAGTTTGTAAGATAAGAGAAAAGGTGAAGTCAAGAATCAAGATGTCACTTTAAATTTAGAAAGATAGAATGGTAGTCCTTGGAAAATGAATGTACTTACCAGATGATCAACCCCTAGAAAGCGAAGTTTTACAGAAGGCCCACGAGTCTAGATTTGCAACACACCCTAGAAGTGCTAAAATGTATGGAGATTTAAAAGATTTTTATTGGTGATCGAATATGAAGAAAGAAGTGGCTGAATATATGGCAAAGTGTGGGATTTGCCAACAGGTAAAGGTGGAACACCATAACCAGCTGGGTTTTTACAACCATTATTGATACTTGTGTGGAAGTGGGAAAATATCATGATGGACTTTGTATCTCGATTATTGAGAGGAAAAAGAGGAAGAGATGTTATTTAGGTCATTGTGGACTGATTTACTAAATTTGCACTCTTTTTGCAATAAAAATGACAAAGTCAATGGAGAAATTGGAAAAATTATATGTGGATGAAGTTATAAGGTTACATGGTGTGCCATTTTCAATAGTTTCAAATCAAGATCTAAGACCTCTCGATTATAGCCAAATGTTCAACAGGCTCTCGGAACGAAGTTGAATTTAAGCACAACTTTTCATCCTCAAATTGATAGTCAATCTGAGAGGACTATTTAAATATTAAAGGATTTACTAAGAGCCTGTATATTGAAGTTTGGAGGAAATTAGAAAGATCATCTACTATTAGTAGAATTCACTTACAAGAACAGCTATCATGCTATAATAAGAATGGCTTCCTATGAAGCCTTATACGGTAGAAGATGTCGGACGCTAGTATGCTGGGAAGAAGTAGGGGATAGACAACTAATTGGACTAGAACTGGTACAGATTACCTCTAAAAAGATAAAGATCATAAGCAATAGAATGAAAGCAGCTCAGGAAAGGCAAAAGAGTTATGCGAATAATAGGAGAAGACTCCTAGAGTTTGAAATTGGTGACAAAGTATTTTTAAAAGTCACCCCATGGAAACAAGTATTAAGATTCGGCATGAAAGGAAAATTGGCGCCGAGGTATGTTGGGTCTTTTGAGGTCACCAAAAGGATTGAGCCTGTAGCTTATAGATTGGCTTTACCTCTATATCTAGCCAAAATCCATGATGTGTTTCATGTCTCTCTATTAAGAAAGGCTGAAGTGGATACATCTCAAGTCTTGCCTCAAATTCCTCTGGAAATTGATGAGAATTTAACATTGGAAATAAAGCCAGTGAAAGTCTTAGATTACAATGTGAAGGAATTGAGAAATAAGAAGATTCCAATTATCAAGATATTGTGGAGGAATTCCCAAATCGAAGAGGTGACTTGGAAAAGAGAATCTCAAATGAGATAAAAACTTATTTCTAGATTTAGGTTACGAGGTTCAATTTTGAGGACAAAATTTCTTTTTAGGGGAGGAGAATATGAAAAACTGTTAAATTATAATCTGAGTAAAATAAATAAAGTACCAAATAGATTAAATAAAAGGATTTCAAGTATTATAATTGGATACAATAGAATAAAATATAAGATATTATGGTGAGAATTAAGTAAAAGAAGAGTTGAGTGACAAGAATAGAAATGAGGAGAAATGAGGGTCAAAGTGTAAATAGGTAAAAGTTAGAATATAAATGCTCATTTTTTTCTCTTTTAGCCATAAGCTTTAAACAAGGAGAGGGGGAAGAATTGTGTGATTTTTCTACTTAAATTCTCATTGATTTCACTAATTAAAGTAAGTAATTAGAGTGATTAACTTAATTAAATATTAAGAGGGAGTTGATTTTAAGATGGTGAATGCATTGGAGGAAGGATTTCAAGCTAGGGTTTGAAGATGGAGAAGAAGAAAACTTGATTTTTCTTGTATTTTTTCCTTAAATCCTTATCAAAGTGAGGTAAATAACATGCTTCAAATGATTAATTCCTTTAATTTTATGTTTGATGAAGGATTATGCAAAATTATGATTATGTGAAGTTTTTGTGGATTTATGTTATAATTTATAAGAATAATGCAAATTATATTTGAACCATGTTAGAAAGCATGAATTATGATTAGGTAAGTGTTTAATTTTAAATAAAAGAAACAAAAATTATTTTTCCGCCAAAAGAGAAATAATTTACGGGATTTGAGGTTTAATACAATTTTTTGGAAAATATGGAAATATAAAGGTTTATAAGTGTTATTATATGAATGGAGTAGGAATTTTTCCAAGAGAAAAGAAAAATCTTCACTTCCATCCCTAGGTTGTTTTTGGCTAAATGGAGAAGAAAAAAAAATAAAGAATGGAGTTTAAAAGATATTATTGAGGATTTTTTTGGCTAAATGGAGAAGAAAAATTAGAGAATAGAGTTTAGATAATATCATTGAGGAATCTTACCAAATTGAAGACAATTGATGTTGATTAGTTAAATTGAATAGAAACTTTTGTAAAAAAATAAGTAAATGTTTCAAAAAAGGAGGTTTTGTCCTTCTTTAATTAAAAGTCAATCAAACTTAATTAAAGGTGTTGGATTTAATCAAAGAATATGTAATGAGTATTATAATTTTCTTGGTTCAAATGAATGAACAATGACAAGAAAATTTTTATTGGTACAAAGGAGGTTGTAGGACCTAATTAGCAACAAGGAACCTCTCCACGCGCACAGACACCAGGTAGGTGTTCGACACATTAGAGTAATTAATTAGTTTATATTGTTTTTTATTGTAGAAGGATAGATTGTAAATTCTAATGCTGGTTACTGGAAATAATGTCCTAGTGAATGGGCAAACCTTGAAAAATTATTTCCTGGTTACTGGAAATAATGTCTTGGTGAATAAGAATAATGCCCTAATGAATAGGCAAGCCTTGAAAATTATTTCTTGGTTGCTAGAAATAATGTCCTAGTGAATGGGCAGTTGCTGGAAATAATGCCCTAGTGAATGGGCAAGCCTTGAAAATTATTTCTTAGTTACTGAAAATAATGTCCTGGTGAATGGGCAGTTGATACGATCAAAAAATTGATGTCTTCTTCTAAGCGCAGGAGTGTCAAAGTAATAAATAACCTGGTAAGACCAGGGTCGAACCACATAGAGGTTAATTATATAAATTATAAACAACAACAACAAGTAGAATAATAATAATAATAATAATAATAATAATAATAATAATAATAATAAAGAAGTTGATGAGAACTTTGAGATGGAAGATCAATGTGAGGATTAAATAATGATAAAAACAAATGTCAAGGTTAGAGGATCTACTAATGGTATTTCAAACAAGTATAGTATAAAATCTTTTTATTACTCAATTGAAAACCACACACAAAGGAGGTTCCAATTGGATTATAAGTTGTTAACATAATTACATTAGTTATCTTATTTGAATAATGCTAATACTTGTAAATGTTATCAGACATTCATAATTATAACTTATATTAACAACAAATCAAGTTTTTTTCATAGCACAAATATTGGTTACTTTATACGGTTGGGCTATAAAAGTACCGAGTATTTGTTGTACCAAGTGTTATACAATATAAATCTAGATTAACCATTTAACAACAAAATATTAAGTTTACACTATACTTATTCTTACACCATTAGTGTAATCTTTTCACCATGATATAATAAACTTAGCTAAACATAATAAAAGAGAGAAACATAAATAAACAAGATAAGAATATAAAAAAGATAAAAGTTAACTAAGTAAAGGAAAGGAAATGAAAGGTATAAATAAGATATTAATAAAAGCAAAACTTAAACATTACAAAGATACAAAAAGAGAAAGCAAGAGCATGATCTTGATCTGGAAACTAAGATACCTAAGTGCATGACAAATGCCTCCTTTTATTGACTAAAATTTAGAACTATTCATTTGATGACTAAGTGTTAAGTGGGTGGCCACATCTTAACTTGGTGACAATCCTCATCTTCTTATCTGAATAAAACATCATTGATAATATCAGAATTTGAACCAAACTTCCACATGAAAGTTTTAGAAAATTATCTTCTCTTTCCAGAAACAAAAAAGCTATTTGGACTTCTAGAACTTGAGATATGGACTGAACACTGAACAATGTCTGGGTTACAAGACAGATTCGGCCTTTTACGTTGTTGCTAAGATTTGGACTTCCAAATAGTAGAATTAAGTTTGACTTACGCATGAAAATTTTAGACCTATTTCTTAGTTTTCCATCCATATAAAGCAGACCTAAATCTGAGATCTACAGCTTTATATATGATCCAATTACCGAATAGTATTTTTTTTTGGACTACACCAACATCTTTTTTCTAAGTTTGGCCCTTTTTTTATCCGTTTAATTTCAATACTTCGACTCATCAATCAATCCTTTTATTATGTGATAGACCTGCATTTAGGATGAATATTTACTATAAATTAAAGGTATCTTATGGTATCAAACTTGTTATTATAAAATATACTTTAGTTAAGGAGTTATTCATACTTCAAGTGTAAAATGATGATATAAAACCTTGATAAAAATACACTTTTAAGTATTAATTACACCCCTAACCAGCTTATTAATTGTCCCTGGTAATCAAAGTGTTAAAATAGAAAAATTATTTGCAAATTCTACAAAGTAAGGCTTCATCATTCAACTTCCATTAATCTATCCAGATAAACAAACTCTCATTAAATTTATATATATGCTTAATACCTCTTAAACAAGATATTAATAAACCTTTCTTTTATGTTCAATATATCAATACATAGTTATGAGGTTTTACTTGGAAGAAAACAAAACTTTTGTTCTAGTGTTTAAAGTTAATTTCCTTGAGTTGGGATTATTATCCCTTTCTTCTCTTTTTTTTCCTTGTTTTTTTTAATATAACTTAAAAACACAATGCATCTTTAACCTATGTAATAAGCTTTCAGCTAATGACTCCCAAACTAGTTGGTCTTACAGCAGTAGGTGTTGAGACACCCTTACGAGCTTAGTAACTTGGGTTGCAGATACTACTACTTAGATAGTGCAATGTTCGATTCACTTAAACTTTTCTCCTCAACCCATGTAACAAGCATTGGGCTAATAGCTTCCAAGACAGTTGACTTCAGGGTATTAGGTGTCAAAATACTTATTTGGACTTAATTGTTTAGGTTCGAGAGGCTATAAAACCAAACTTATCTATGTTTTTATTAAGGCTTATTTTTCTTGGGTTGTTGCTTTTTTTGTAACTAAGAATATACTTCCATATCTAAAATTGGTAACTATGAATATATATCATATATTTTATGTGATTAATATAATTGGAAGAACTAATATTTTGTTATAATATACTTCCATATCCAAAATTGTAATGTTGAACTTATTATCTTGTATATGATGTACTTTATATTATTATTATTATTAAATTAAATTATGATTGGTTGTATATATATTTGAGCACAAATACTTCAAAAAAAAGAGACCATGCATGTTAAGAATTTATTAGTTTTATTACATTGTTTTATAGAAAATAGAATTGAGATATTAAAATATGCTTGAGTTTTTTAATTTCAAATGATGGGACGAATATTATAATTGATGTTAAAAGTTGAAAAATGATTGAGTTAATAACTTGGTATTTAAAGAATACAAAGGAAACTCTGCTGAAATTTTAAGGAACATATATATAGTAGTTATATATATATATATATGGTAACTACGAATATATATCATATATTTTGAGTTTATAATTTGAGATTCTTACACCCATATTGAACATGAATCAAATTTATTAAGGCTTGTTCTTCTTAGGTTATTGCTTTTTTGCATTCCACCTTGACCCAGATGTCTTGCCAAAACTCATTAAAAGCTTCCTTGAACTTCTTTGTCATAGCCCTAATTATTTAGGCCTACTAAAACTATTAATGAATCCTTTAGCATGGGTTAGATTGAGTCATTCTCTCTCTCTTAAAAAAAATTCAACTTCAAATCATCACCAACATCAAACAAAAAGAGATCAAATATATTAAAAGTAGCGGTAACTTCATACTAACTTGGAAGATCTACTTTATAAGCATTATCAATGACCTTAAAATGATGATCTTTTTTTTTTTCATCTACTTAGATCTCTTTTTCTTAGGAAACCTTTTTTTTTTTCATATGCTCCTAAACTCAATTTCCTAGTTCAAATCTCACCAATTCTCTTTGTTTATTGGCTTTATATGCATATTCTCATTCTTCTTTTATATGTGCTGTCATAGCATACAAATCTTTCACCACATGTGCTTTTCTATTATCATTAACACAAACCCTTTCATCAACAAGTAAAGAAATCAAATCTAATGGTGTCAAAGGATTAAAACCATAAACAATCTCAAATTATGAAAAACTAATAGTGGAATGCATACTCCAATTATATGCAAATTCAACAAATGATGGACACTCTTCCTAATTTTTCAAATTCTTTTGGATAATAGATCTTAACATTTAAGTTTAAGTCTTATTCACTACTTCAGTTTGTTCATCAGTCTATAAATGACAAGTAGTATAAAACAACAAATTAGTATCTATTTTTCCGTACAATACCTTCTAAAAGTAACTTAAAATTTAAATGTTTTGATCCCTACTTCTAGGAACACCATGTAGTTGAACAATTTTTTTAAAGAGAAGATCCGTTATATATGTTACATCATTAGTTTTATTACAAGATATAAAATGAGTTATCTTAGAAAACTTATTAACAACTACAAAAATCAAATCCCTACATTTCTTTGACCTAGGCAACCTTGAAACAAAATCCATAGAAATATCAACCCAAGATTCTTTAAGTACAGGTAAAGGTGTATACAAACCATGACACATAATCCTAAACTTAGCTTGCTTACATATCATGCATTTATCACATATTCTTTATACATATCTTTTCATATTAGGCCAATAAAAATATTCATGCAATACATCTAAAGTTTTAGCAATCTCAAGGTGCCTTATTAATCCCCTCTTCATGAGCTTCCCTTACAAGCAATCCACACATCAAACAATTACGAACACATATTTTATTTTTCTTAAAAAAAAAATCCATTATGCCTAAAAAACTTCTTTTTTGTTGAAACTTCACAGGCTTTGTATGTGGTGCAAAAATCAACATCATGATAATATAATTCTTTTATATACTTAAATCCCAATAATTTAGTATTTAGAGTTTTAAGAATATATCTTAATGATAAAGCATCAACAACCACATTATGTTTACCTTACTTGTACTTAATCACATATGAAAATGTGTTAATGAATTCAATCCACTTGGTATAGTGTTGATCTAACTTACCTTGGCTTTTCAAGTGCTTCAAAGACTAATGATCAATATGGATCACAAACTCTTTTAGCCAAAGATAATGTTATCAAGTTTCCAAAGTCCTCACTAATACATATAACTATTCGTCATAAGTTAGATAATTAAGAGTTATACCATTAAGTTTCTCATTAAAATAACAAATGGGTTCTTTTTCATGTGTCAAAATAGCTCTAATATATATTTTGAAGCATCACATTCAATCTCAAAAGCTTTATTAAAATTAGGGACAGATAATGAAGGTGCCAAAAATTTTGCTTTCAGTAAGTTCAAGCATTCTTTTGTTAATCACCCCATTTAAATCCTACTAATTTCTTAATTATTTGAGTTAATGGTACGACTACTGTACTGAAGTCTTTAATAAACTTGCGATAAAAACTACCTAAACCATGAAAACTTCTCATTGTTGTGACTGATTTAGGTGGATGCCATTTTTATATAGCTTTAATCTTAGCTTTGTCCATTTCCATGCCCTTTACACTAATAATATATCTAAAAAACAAAATTTTATCCATGCAAAAATCACATTTATTTATATTAGCCTACAAAGACTCCTTTCTAAATACATTAAGAACCCATCTCAGATGTCCTATATGATCATCTAATCCCTTACTATAGAACAAGATATCATTAAAATATACTACAACAAACTTATTGATGAAAGCACACAAAATATGATTCATTGATCTCATAAAAATACTAGGTATGTTAATAAGTCTAAAAGGCATGAATAACCACTCATTTAAATCATATTTAGTTTTAAAAGCAGTTTTTCATCCATCACCTTCTCTCATCCTAATTTATTAATAACTACTTTTCAAAACAATTTTTGAAAATAAGATATAACCATGCAATTCATCCAATATATCATCTTATCTAGGGATGAGATATCAATACTTTACAATGATATGGTTGAATTCTTGGCGATCAACACACATATGCCAAGTAATATCCTTCTTTGGTACTAAAACTATAAATGGGCTTATACTTTCTCTAATTTACCCCTTAGACATCAACTCCTTCATTTGTCTTTAGAGTTCCTTAATCTCTTGTAGATTACTCCTATAAGGTAGAACAAAATCAATTTGATGCTCAATTCCTATAATTAATGACAATCCACTTGGGATCTCATTTGGAAATATATTATTAAATTCCTATAAAAGAGATTTAACAACACTAGAAACACAAGATTTCAAGTCATCAGAGATTAAGTATGTCTCCTTATACACAGGTAAAATCATAGGCATTTTAGAAAAGAAAGCATGTTTAATATCATCATATTTTATAAAGAAATTAAGATGTTTCCTAATTTTCTTCACACTCTCTTCTTTTCTCATCTTTTTTTTTTCGTTTCCACTCATTTTCTTTTTACACTCAACGTCTACATCTTTTCTCTCATTTTGAATGAAAATCTCTTCCCTTTTTCTAATGGCCAAAACTTTGCCCCTTTAGTTTTCTAACTGATGGCTCACCTTATTTTCACTATTTCTCACAATTTCACTATGATTTTCTGTTTGTATGTTTTCAGAAGCTTCTTCCTGCTTCAAATTTAACTAATCTAATACATGTGTCAATGGTGCAAATGTATCAGTTCTTTTATCATTTTCCATATAATACATGTTCTTAAATCCATCATACTTAGCTTTTCTATCAAATTGCCAAAGTCTTCCTAACAACATGTGAGTAGCATGCATAGGAATAACATCGCATAACACTTCATCTTTATACCTATCTAATGAAAAAGGAATTAACATGTGTCTATTCATCTTAACTACATTATTATCATTCAACCATTAAAGCTGATAAGGTCTTTCATACTTAATAGTATTCAAATTCAACTTCTTAACCATGATCATACTAGCAATATTGGTATAATTATCACTATCTAGTATGGAAGATGTTCTTGATTTATTGCTCAACATCATCTTCTTTAACCTAAATACTTAATGACATTTTAACTACCAAAGCTTCTTAAGCAAACTTTAAGTTACTAACATCATCTAGTGGTGGCATGTCATCACAATCAGACTTCTTATTAGCATATTCAACCAATTATTTGAATATTTTGATGCGTGGTATCCTAAACTTGATACTTAAAACATCTAATATCATGTTTAAGGTTGGGCTTTGGTTTTGGCCTTGCCATCATTGGCCAAAACTGGCTTTTTTTGGATGAAGGTTCAATAACTTTCTATCTAGCCAACTACTTCGATGACATATTAACCTTATATAATTTATTTTTCTACCTAAAAAAGAAACCACAAAGTCACCTGGGTGTGCACTATTCTTCCTTTTCATCTGTTTCTTCACTTTTTATAACCAAATGCACCAACTCATCTTGACCATATAAGTTTGTAATTACACACCTTAGTTACGCCTTTAGTCAACTCATTTAAGAACCTATACATTCTAACTTCCTTCTCTTCATCTACATTAGCTCTAATAATAACAACTTATAAATCCTTTTGATACTCCTGAACACTTTGCGACATAGTCTATAATTTATTAAATAATTCCTTATAGTATTACTTGGGAACATAGCTCTTCTTCATAATTACTTTTAACTCATGTTATATACTCACATGTCTTTCTCCATTCCTTCTTATATCCTTCACTTATCTGTCTCATCAAAACATGGCATAATTAGTAAACTCCATAACAACTAATTTAATCTTCTTTTTATAATACCTATTGATATAAAAAATCTTGTCCACCTTTCTCTCCAATTCTAAGTGAACTTTTAGATCTACTTTTACCTGAAAGTCTGGAATATTCATCTTAATGTTATTCAAATTCTTATTTATATCACTATAGTCATCATAACTACCCCTATGATCAAATTTCACTCTTGGCCAATTACTTCCTTTCCTTGGCTGATCCTAATAAAGACTATCTATATGTGCATAAAACCTACCACTTTGGAAAAGCTCATCATCCTCAGCCTCTTTCTTGGATTTTTCAACTATACTTTCATTAGAAGGTGATACAACTTTCTTTATGCCTTCTTCACCTAATTTCCTTTTTTACTAGGGCTTCTCAACCCAATATCAACCTTAGTCTCCAATTTACTCAAAATTTTCCCAAAAGCCATATTTATGTTTCTCTCAATTCAAAGCTTAACTTGTCAGATTTTTCAGGATTTTCACCCTTCTTTTAAGCAACACTTTTAACAAATATTTTTTATAACCTGCAAGAAACCCTTAGATGAAATAAAAATAATATCTGACCCTTTTGTATTTCACATAAATTTATAGGTTTTTTACTCTAATATGTTCACTATGGCTTTCTCCACACAAATTCTTCTTAGCTTTAGTTTTTAATGAAGCTAACATTAATCAACCACATTTCACAATGAGCATATAATATAATTATGAAAAGAAGATTATGAATAATACCATTAGAAGATACAAATAAAAATCAAGAAACAACTAACACTAGCAAGAATTATCAATAAAAAAACTAAAGAAAATAACTAATCAACCTTATTTATTAAAGAAACACAATCAAGAATGAATAAAGATTCAAGATCAAAATTTAATAATGTATAACTGGTCAACCCTAGGAATTTTGAAACTATTATTTTTTTAATAGACTTTCTGCTAACTAAAATAAATTTAATGGTAGTGTAATTTTTTATAGACTTTGAACAAACTCAAACAAATTTAATGGAGTTGTTATTTTTTTTTTTTTTAAAGATATCAATAAGATGAAGTAATTAAAAAAATTAAGAACACATAATTATCAAGACACAAGAACTACAGTTTTTTTTTTATCAAGAAGCCAAAACTTTATGGCAAGTAATCAACAAAAATAAAGACACGAATTACTAGGGTTTAGGACACTAATCAACCAAATAAAAAGGGATATAACCTAAGATTAGACCTTGCTATATACAAACTGATGCAAGCCCTAATGGAACTTAATTGAATTCACGAACCCAGGATCTTTCTAATTCAGGCTTAAGATTGATAATTGAGCTTCATATAATGAATGTTTTATTCTAAGGCACCAAGACTACAATAACCAACTTTATATAATGTTCTCACCTAGAAATGAGAAGAAAAGGTATAAAATCACAACAAAGATTGATCAATTCTTTCAAGAGTGTTAGTTCAATCAAGAACCAATCAAGAAAAATCTATAATATAAAAATTATATCTTACAAAATAATATTTATAATCCTAGAAATAAACCCCTAAAATAACATAATGGGTTCACTTGAACCATTTTTTAAACTAGGTCTAAAATAACCCAAAAACTAACCAAATAACATGAAAATAATAAAATAAATATTCTAAGATTTTATCATATGGTGCTACCACTACTCTTCAAAGAATAGACTAGGAATTTGTCTTGTCCTAATAATCCTATTTTGTCATCACTTTTAGTGTCTAAGATAGATTAGGGTTTTCCTTTCAATTAAATTTTCTTGATAGATTAGACTGTCTTTTCTCAACTAATTCGTGATTTCCTTGTTGGATTAGAAAATACATAATACTTGATAAAACAATCCTAATAATATTGAAATCACTCTTTTAGTTGAAACCTATGGTCCTCAAGCCCATATTAAACTTAATATGGACTTTAATGTTTGATACTAACATATTTTCTATTTGTTATCTTGTTCACTCTTTAATACTTTGCTTGTTAAATGACTAATCTTGATTTATGTTGTATAACACTTGGTACAACAAATGCTTGGCACTTTCATAGCCCATAATGTATGGTATAACCGACACCTGAGCTATGAAAGGAACTTGATTTGTTGTTAACATAAGTTATAATCATGAATGCTTGATGAGATTTACAAGTATTAGCATTAATCGAATAAGATGACTAATGTAATCATGTTAACAATTTATAATCTGATTGGAACCTCCTTTGTGTGTGGTTTCCAATTGAATAATAAAAGTTTATACTATACTTGTTTCACATACCATTAGCGGATCTTCTAACATTGACATTTGTTATTATCATTGTTTAATCGTTATATTAATATTCCATCTCAAAGTTCTCATCTTCTTCTTCTTCTTCTTCTCCTTCTTTTTCTTTATTATTATTATTATTATTATTACTAATACTATTATTAGTATTACTATTATTATTATTATTATTGTTATTATTGTTATTGTTATTGTTATTGTTATTGTTATTGTTGTTATTACTATTATTATTGTTGTTGTTGTTATTATTATTGTTGTTGTATTATTGTTATTTATAATTTCTACAATTAACCTCCCTATGGTTCGACCCTGGTCTTGCCGGGTTATTTATTACTCCGACACTTCTGCACTTGGGAGAAGACATCAATCTTTTAGTCGTGTCAAGTTTTTGGCGCCGTTGCCGGGGAGGTAAGTTTTTGTATAAATTATAGTAGTTATTTTATTTTCTCTTTTCACTTTTCTTGTATATAACTTTGTTTCTTTTCTCTTGTTTCTTCTTCTTTTGGTTTCTTTTTTTTTTTTTTCTTTTCCTACACGTGCATGAGAGTGTGGTCATGCACATTAAGTGGTAGAGTTTGTAGGGTACCCTCATCATTTTCAGAAAATATGGCCGAAGAAGATAATCAATCACTTCATAATGAGAATAATCGTGCTACAACACTTAGAGACCACATGAATCCCACAAGAACAAGTGCACCATCATGCATAGTTTTTCCTCCCGATGCATCTCATTTTAATTTTAAGCCAGACATTATTCAACTTTTACCTTCTTTTCATGGCTTAGATTTGGAAAATCCATACTTGCATTTAAGGGAATTTGAGGAGGTCTACAACACATATAATAATTTAAATTATAGCATAAACACCATCAGATTAAAGCTTTTTCCTTTTTCATTAAAAGGTAAAGCTAAAACATGGCTACAAAATTTGAGACCAGGATCTATTCATGCTTAGGATGAAATGCAACAACAGTTTTTAAAGAAGTTTTTCCCATCTCACAAAACAAGCTCTTTCAAAAAACAAATCACCACTTTCACTCAAAAACCAGGAGAAACATTTTACCAATGTTGGGATAGGTATCGAGACTTGCTTAATACTTGCCCTCATCATGGTTTTGAAACATAGAGATTGGTTTCACATTTTTATGAAGGGTTAACACCTAGAAATAGGTAAATGGTTGAATTGATATGCAATGGAACTTTTGAAGATAAAGACCCTGATGAAGCAATGGAGTACTTAGACTTGTTAGCTAAAAATGCCCAAAATTGGGACACCGCGGGTACTTATGAGGCACCGAGTAAAACTCAACCTCATACATCTAGTGGAGGTATGTACAACCTTAGGGAAGATCATGACCTCCAAGCCAAGTTTGCATTTTTAGCTAGAAAAGTCGAGGCACTAGAAATGAAAAAAAGTGGTCAATTAAAATCTGTTGAAAACATTGTGTATCATATATGTGAAACAAAGGAACACTCAACCAATAATTGTCCAACCTTGCCTTCTTTTAAGGAATGTCTCCATGAACAAGCCCATGCTTTAAACAGTTTCCAAAGGCCCAACCACAACCCATACTTACAAACATACAACCCTGGTTGGAGAAATCATCCAAATTTCAGTTGGAAGAGTGAGAACAACAATGCACAAACTTCACAACCACCGTTTTAAGCACACCACAATTTCCAAAATTCTCATGGATATGCACCTCCTTATGCTCCACCTTTTAGAAGAAATCTTGAGGAAACATTGCATGCATTCATTGAAAAGCAAGAGACAATCAATACTCAACTTGCTCAAAACATGACAGATTTTAAAGATACTCTTGCAAAATTAACATCTGCTCTCAGTTTCCAAGAGAAAGGTAAGTTTCCATCTCAACCACAACAAAATCCCAAGGGGCAATACAATGCAAATGCAAGTAGTTCCGGAAGCCAACATATAGATCAAGTCAAATCAGTCACTACTCTTCACAATGGTAAGGTTATTGAAAAACCCTCTCTTGAACCTTATGAGAAAGATGATGAGTCAATCTCTAAGGGTAAGGAAGGGGTTGGATCTGAAAATTGCAAAGAAAAGACTGATTCTCCGCCAGTACTTCCATTTCCTCAAGCTATGACCAAACAAAGGAAAGTCAATCACAACTCTGAAATTTTTGAAACTTTCAAACAGGTAAGAATCAATATACCTTTGCTGGATGCTATTAAACAGGTTCCTTCCTATGCTAAATTTTTGAAAGATCTATGCACTGTGAAGAGGAAACTGAATGTGAAAAAAAAAGCCTTTTTAGCTGAACAAGTAAGTATCATTCTTCAGAACAATAATGCTTTGAAATATAAAGACCCTGGCTTGCTTTATTGGAGAACATAAAATTGAAAGAGCCTTACTTGATCTTGGTGCTAGTGTGAATTTACTTCCATATTCAGTTTTTCATAGTCTCAATCTAGGTGAGTTAAAACCAACTTCTATATCTCTTTTACTTGCCGATAGATCTGTAAAAGTGCCTAGAGGAATAATTGAAGATGTGTTAGTACAAGTTGATAAATTCATTTATCCTATGGATTTTATTGTCTTGGACACAGAACCTGTTGAAGCATGTAATTCATTTCTTGTTATTTTAGGATGCCCATTTCTTGCAACTTCTAATGCATTGATTAATTGTAGGAATGGACTGATGAAGCTACCATTTGGAAACATGACATTGGAGATGAATATTTTTAACATTTGCAAGCAACCTGGAGATGATAATGATTTATAAGAAGTAGATCATATTGACGAATTAGTTTATGATCAACTTGAATCTACTTTAAGTAAAAATGAGTTAGATGAATCTGAAGATTTGCAAATGATTTATTTTAAGGAAGAAATCACGGATGAAACAAGCACTGAAAATGTTGATGTGAATCTTTTGTCAACAGTGACAACAGATTCGACATCTGACATCACACCAATCGATGATTACTTTCCTAACGAATCCTTACTTTCTCTTAGTCTAATACCTTGGTATGATAAAACTATCAATTTTCTTGCTTTAGGAGATTTGCCAGCTGATTGGAGTACTCAAGACAAAGAAAAGTTTTTGAACGAAGTGAAGAATTTTTATTGTGATGATCCTAACTTATTCAAATATTGTCCTGATCAAATATTTCAAAGATTCATTCTCGACAATGAGGTAAGTAGTGTCATTAAACGTTGTCATTCTGAAGCATGTGGAAGTTATTTCTCGTCAAAAAAGACAGCTACAAAAATCTTTCAAAATGGATTTTATTGGCCCACATGTTCAAGGACATGCATGCATTCTGCAAAACTTGTGAAAATTATCAAAAAGTTGACACTGGTCAAAAAGTTTTGTTTTATAATTCTCAACTCTATGCATTCCCTAGAGAGCTAAGACCAAGATGGAGCAATCCTTATGGGGTCTGTGATATTGAGAATTCAATGAATGACAATGATTTTAAGGAAAATGGACATCGTTTGAAAGCTTACTTTGATAATTTTCCTAGTGAAAATGAATCAACTGGTTGGAATGATCTTGTAGATAAAGGTTGATTATTTTATTTTCTCACATTGTTTTTGTGTTTCTTTTTGAGTGATTTTTGCTAGTTTCTCTCACCCAGGTCAAATGGCGGACAACGGTACTCTGTGACTTAAGTCGGTTCTTTCAGTTTCCCACAATAACTGATATTTGTGTATATATTTGTGCAATTCTTTGAATCTCTCTTCCAATTCTCATTTGAAAATGGACACTAATCTTGAAAAATTGAAACGTATTTTCCCGCTCTGCCTCAAAATGCGATTACAAAAATTTACCATGATAGATGTGCAAGATTAAGATTGTTAATGAATCATGGAATTCCTGAAGATATTCACTGGTTGATTGAAGCAAAGGTCTGATTATTAGGTGAGTCCTCTAACTCCTTCATTTCACACATGCTTGGAATAGGTAAAAGCACTTTTGCAAGAAACGTCGTGCAAAACGACTGAAAGTTTGTCATCGATGTGCTAGAAGGACTTGTAATACACAATGTCGTTCTTTAGGAATGGTATCTACAAACCGTGAAGATAAAATACAATTCATTAAGGATGGCCTGAGTAAGGAATCTTTAGATAATCTTCTATTGACTCTTAAGACGCATCTTAGTGGAGATGTGCATCGTGCAATTCATGATTTATGGCCACTATTTCATAAAGAACATGATCGACTTAGTCTTGGGAATTTGACTAAAAAAGACCCTGTTTGCCAGTTTTTAAGAAAACTGGATGGGAAGCCTATCTCCGACCCATAGAGGGTGTTTAAGCCATTCTTGGACGTAAAACCAAGGGAAGATGTGAGCCACAATCACAACTACCTGTACATACACATGCTTTTTCAAAAGTAAATTAATAAATAAATAAAGAGAGAGTGTGTGTGAGAGAGACTCTAGCTGGCCTACATATAGGTGGTATGATTGCCTTTCTAATTTCTCATCTATAAAATCCTCTCTTCCTTCCTTTCATTTCTACTCAACCCATACATTCAACAAATACAGAAGTGTGTAGAAATGGCAAGTTTCTCAGGTCATCATATAAGAAATATTTGTGTTTTTGGTGGATCTAGTCCTGGGAAAGAAAAGGAGTTTTTAGAATCAGCAAATCATCTTGGTCAAGTGCTAGTTAAGAGAAAGATTCATTTAGTGTATGGGGGAGGCAGTCTTGGGTTAATGGGAGGTGTGTCAATAACTGCAATTTTAGGAGGTAGTCAAGTTTTGGGGGTTGTCCCCGAAACTTAAGCATAAGGGGACATCATTGGAAAAACAATTGGAGAGGAACTTCAGGTTTCCACAATGTCAGCTCGAATGAATGCAATGTTTAACCATGCTGATGCCTTCATTGCTTTACTAGGTGGTCTAGGCACATTGGAAGAGATCTTTCATATTTCCTCTTGGGCTTAACTGCACATTCACCATAAACCCATAGGTTTGTTAAATGTTAATGGTTATTATGATAAATTGTTGTCTTTTCTTGATCATGCTGTGGAACAGGAATTTCTAACATCTTCTACACGACAAATCATAATCCCTGTTGAACAATTGATTGACCAACTACAATCTTTCATTCCTGTAATTGATCCTTCCATGAGTCGCATAAATTGGTCAATTAAGAAAAGCCGTAAAAAGCTTAGATTGGATTTGAGCCTTCATTTGTGAATCTTTGTGTCTTTTGGTT
Organism: Populus euphratica; assembly: GCF_000495115.2. Classification (NCBI taxonomy): domain Eukaryota; kingdom Viridiplantae; phylum Streptophyta; class Magnoliopsida; order Malpighiales; family Salicaceae; genus Populus; species Populus euphratica. The sequence continues at coordinate 228,853 of NW_011500261.1, forward strand.
TTATTATTGTGTTTTGTTGTTTTTTATATTTGTTTCTGTGTGTTTTAGGTTTGTCAGTGTTTGTTATTTCAGGTGATATCTTCTATACTCTATCTTTCTACCTTTAAACATTGAGGACAATGTCTCATTTTAGTTGGGGGGAGAGGGTAGTAGCTAAAAAAAAAAACTGTGTTTTCTATTTCATAAAGCATGTGCAAAATTGTTGTTACTATGATGGCAGAGTAAGGAGAACTTTTATAACTCTTGAGATACATCTTAGTAATCATTCGTAACAAGGTCTATCATAATACTTCTTGAAATATTTAGATTTACAAACTCTCGCATTGTTATCACTTAATTCTGCTCATATACTTATTTAACATGTATTCTTAAACCTTAATTTTCACACACACATTTCAACATATGATTATGGGTTGCACATTGGATTATTACATTATTTATGTTCTTTTGTTAAAGGTAACAACTAAGGGAAAGGGATAGTATATAATTTTTTTAAAAAAAAGAGCAAAAGAAAAAAAAGAAAAAAAAATGATGATAATAAAAATATAGATAAGTTTGGTTTCGTAGCCTCCCTAACATAAGCAATTAAGCCCGAAGGGGTGTTTTAACACCTAATACCCTAAAGTCAACTGACTTGGGAGCTATTGGCCCAACGCTTGTTACATGGGTTGAGGAGAAAAGCTTAAGGAAATCAAACATTGCACTATCTACATATCAGTATCTGCGACCCGAGTTACTAAGCTCGTAGGGGTGTCTTAACACCTAATGCCCTAACACCAACTAGTCTGGGAGTCATTAGCTGAAAGCTAGTTACATGGGTTAAAGATGCATAGTGTTTTTAAATTATATGTATATATATTTAAAAAAAAACAAAAAGAAAGAAAAAAAAAAAGAAGACAAAAATAATAATCCCAACCCAGGGAAGTTTATGCCTTTCATTTCCTTTCATTTACTTTGCTTTCATTAATATCAAGTTTATGCCTTTCATTTCCTTTCATTTACTTAGTTAACTCTTATCTTATTTATGTTCTTATTTTGTTTATTTATTTTTCTTTCTTTCATTATGTCTAGCTAAGTTTATTATGTCAAGGTGAAAAGGTTACACTAATGGTATAAGAATAAGTATAGTGTAAACTTAATATGGACTTACATGTTTGATACTAACATGTTTTGTATTTGTTATCTCGTTCACTCTTTAATACTTTGCTTGTTAAATGACTAATCTTGATTTATGTTATATAACACTTGGTACAACAAATGCTTGGCACTTTCATAGCCCATAATGTATGGTATAACCGACACCTGAGCTATGAAAGGAACTTGATTTGTTGTTAACATAAGTTATAATCATGAATGCTTGAGAACTTGATTTGTAGTTAACATAAGTTATAATCATGAATGCTTGATGAGATTTACAAGTATTAGTATTAATCGAATAAGATGACTAATGTAATCATGTTAATAATTTATAATCTGATTGGAACCTCCTTTGTGTGTGGTTTCCAATTGAATAATAAGAGTTTATACTATACTTGTTTGACATACCATTAACGGATCCTCTAACCTTGACATTTGTTATTATCATTGTTTAATCGTTACATTAATATTTCATCTCAAAGTTCTCATCTTCATCTTCTTCTTCTTCTTCTCCTTCTTTTTCTTTATTATTATTATTATTATTACTACTACTACTATTATTAGTATTAGTATTACTATTATTATTATTATTATTGTTATTGTTATTGTTATTGTTATTGTTATTGTTATTGTTATTGTTATTGGTATTGTTATTGTTATTGTTATTATTATTGTTGTTGTATTATTGTTATTTATAATTTGTACAATTAACCTCCTTGTGGTTCGACTCTGGTCTTGTCGGGTTATTTATTACTTCGACACTCCTGCACTTGGGAGAAGACATCAATCTTTTAGTCATGTCAGGCCTATTGGAACTACTAATAGATCATCTGATGTGGGTTGGATCGTATCACTAGTTTTCCAAGAAACCTTCATAGATGGATAAAAATTATTTACATCAGGATGCTTTTGGTTTGTAGAAATAGTTATATATATATTTGCATTTTTTAGAGTTAAGTGAATATTTTCCAGAAAAATATTTTTATGTAAACTTGCAATTACAACTTCTAACTAAACCATTCAAAGGCTCTATTATCCTTACACTTTCATTACAAGCTTAAGTCATTGACCTATTTAAAACTTTTAATATATATATTTCCTTTTGTAGAAACAAATAAGAAAGAGACTAGCTAATAGCTACAAACAAAAGCAATACCTATTTGATCAATTAAAAGAAAATTCCTTAAGTCTAAGGAGGAGTATTCCATATCCATATTTGCAACTGTGTTTCTTGAGAAGACCCAACCTAACAAGAAAATCCACACATGGGTTATCTTCTTCGTGTAACAAGTAATTGAACTTAAATTCAGGATTCTATTTTATATTGTAGGAATTTGGATGTTATGAATAGAGTGTCATATAAGAATGATAACTCATAACCCTCAATGCCTAACGTCAGACTCAATCTCCAATAAAAAAACAACCCTTGTCATTACCAATGCAAATCCCTTACCAAATACCCTAGAGTCTCAAAGCATTTTATTATAGTTGTATTACTAATATAAGCACACAAAAAACCTTGTCAACTACCTAAAGAGTCTCAAAGTATACCTACACACCCAACCCTACCCGAATTACCCATTGAATGACCATTAACATTAAGCTTCTGATATGTCCATCAAGAGGCTTTCATAGGATAAGACAAGTAAAACTATAAAAATATGGAGTTATACAATCTTCAAAAGTAATTGATTAGTAGTTAA
>NW_011503514.1:0-10103 GCF_000495115.2 Populus euphratica
TAATGAATTTTAATTGATTAGGTTTATTTGGATTTATGAACTAATTAGAGGGTGTTTTATGGTTGGAACTATATTTATCGAGATTTATATTATGTTTTTTAGTGTTTCATTTTATGAAAACAAGTTGAAAATAATTCTTGAAGTCTAAAAACTTAAATCTTAATTTTATACTCATCATAGATTATCAAGAATTTCTCTAATAAAAGATAATTTGTCTATCGCAATGAACAATATGTTATTTTTTAAAATAGAAAATTACTAAAATAGACAACACATAGTTTTTTTTTTTAAAAAAGGAAAGAAAATTAGAATAAACAATAAAAGTTCATTATAAATTAAAATTATTAATGGTTTGAAAAGAAAAAACTAATTAAGGTGCAAGGAAAAGAATGTGGAGAAGAGAAAAATGACTACAAGGACAAAAGTTTGTACCTGGCTTATTACATATGCTCAAAACACAAGCATCCCCTTGATTTGTTCACCCAAAGTTCATCCATTTATATTGTTAAAACCAGAATTTATGTAGAATAATCTGTCATTAAGAATAATTATCTAAAGATCATCAAAGTGATAAGGGTGACAGACACTATTCCCATTACTTCATGGAATGATAATTTCAACCAATACATTTGTCACCCAATATCATCTTATTGGGTTGGATTGAATTTTTATTCGAGATGAAAGTCGAGTGGATATACAGGCCGGTGATGGGTTCACTCTCCTCATCACCTAACCAATCTTAGATTTGATTTTTTAACTTGTTTTGAATGAAGTGGTGAGCATAATGATTCTTGGACAGAAAGCACTCCACATTGCTCTAAACTTCGGTCATCATCATGAATCCAAGGAAATTCGAACACTACAAGTTTTTTTTTTGTCATCTTCACCTTGACTTCCAGTTCAAAACAAGAACAGTCTATGATAGAAAAGGGACAGATAAGGAGATGATTTTTTATGCTTTTAATGATCTACGACTGCACAGAAACTGGGTCCCTTAGCTTCTGGTGGGAGTGACCACTGACCACGGAGTTCAGATTACACGCAGCTTTATAGAAAGAACCTGCAATTTACTCTGTCCCTCATGCTCTGTGATGCCCAGAAGGCATTACCTTAGAAGATGTGCCAATCTGGACAATCAACAAAATCATTGGAGCTAGAACAGTATCACCCTTGAGAAAAAAATCGTACTTTTATTCCCCCATCTTTTAAGACCACAAGTGGAAGCAACTTGCATGGACTAAACATCATAAATTATGGACACCCACTACACAATGTGATTTGGATTAAATGAATACTAATAACAACTCCTGCTCCCATGCTGAATCATCTATTGTTGATGATGATGGAACTCCTGCTCCAATGCTGAATCATCTATTGTTGATGATGATGATGCTGCTGCTGCCTTCCCTTCCTAGCATTTACAACCGTTTGTTCATGAGAATCGCAAACTTGGGTCTTGAACTTGCACCCAAACCTCCTTGTCAGGGACCCTCTCCACCCTCCATTGTTACCACGCGGACCCTCCTTATCAATCTTATCAATCACCTTCTTCATAGTTGAACATTCTCGTTCAAGCTGATGCACCCTAGTCCTCATGCTGTCCATGTCTAGTCTCAGAACTTGATTTTCCCTTACTGCTGCCCTCCAAGTGTTGCTGCTACCCTCCTGCATTGCCCCTGCTTCTACCTCTTCCCCTGCTTCTGCCTCTGCCTCAGCCTCTTCCTCCCTCCGTCTTAGCATGGATGGCCTTGCAGGATCAGCTTCAGCCGCAATCAATGTCCCTGCAATTGCATGGCGCAGCTGTAACTGCTCGAAAAACAAAACTTGAACCACCGCACGCAATGGCAGCCGCTCATTTTGTGCTGCGTGAGTGCACGCTTCTAATGTGAGCTTTTGACAATCCATTACACCACATATCTTCTCCCGCTCTGCCTCTGATATCCATGGATGTGCCTTCGAAAATTAAAAAAAAAAAAAAAAACAAGACTTCATTGCTGGGAAGCATAAATTTCCTTACAGTAATTATTATAACAGAATATTGAGTCTTGGATTGTGCCAACAAAACAACTTGGACTATATACTGCAACTTTTCTCTATAGGATTTTGTAATTAGCATTAACGTAGTACTAAATCTCAGGGATAGTGGCATCATAACAACTTCATCTGTCTATGATTTGCAAAACTGCATTACCGGTTGTAATATCTCATTGCACAATTAAATATATAAACAATATAACGGGGAATTTGTTACCTTGAGATAGACATCTACAGCTCGGTAAAGGCCATCATCAAAGAGTCTAGCTTGCTCCGGTAGTGAAATTGCAAGATTATGGAATCTATCAGGCTTTAAATTTGCATCTGATGCAATCTCAGCAAGATAGCCATCAATTAGTTTACCAACAAGCATTAAAGAGGGTGATCTCACATTGCTACCTCCACCATCCTCGCCGGCTTCAATCTCACCTACATCTCCCTCTTCTTGAAGTCCATCCAAGAAGTGGCCTAGAATTCTCTCCAAGCAATCCACATCATATAATGTCTCATTCAAATATGAATAGCTAGGAATCAACAAATCATCTAGTGTAGCTTGCTCCAGTTGCAACCCGATTTTCTTCTCCACAGTGGACCGACACTCCTCTGCTGCATTTAGTATGTTAGCAGTTCTTAGCAAGCCAAATAAGAACCTTGTAGCTGTGGAAGATCTAGAACTTTCGTGCAACGGAAGATTGGAAACAATAGTCTCCAAAACTTCCCTTTGTCCACCCTCTGAAGCAATTGAAGATGATGAAGAAGATGGCTTCCTATTTAATCTTGATACGCCCGGGATGTGCTTCTTGGCATAGTACATTAAACAACTCTCTACAATCTCCGGATTCAGATCTCGCACTTTCATAGCCAAAATCAATCGCTTAAACAATGGCAAGCTCAAAAGTGCCAAATCTTCAAACCAAGAATCCGCATTATTGCTTCTAGCACCACCTCCTTTTCTACGTACCGCGGATTCAATCCCATTCCACAGGGCCTGATTGGAACTAGATTTGATATTCTCATTTGCTGCTTCGCTAACCGGCCAGCCAAATAAGGCTGGATCGGCAGAGGATGCTCTGGAAGCAATGGAATCAATGCATCTCTCTGTAATGCCTAAACTTTCCGCTAGTGCCATTACCCGCTCGCAAGATTTTAAGGCCTTAATTGACTCCTTGAGACTTTTGAGTACAGAATGAGAGAAAAACCTCTCTGTCTTAGAAATTAAATTATCTTCTGAATATTCCTCCGTCATTTCAAGAAACTCTCCCGCACAGCGAAGAGGAGCGATGATAGATGAGTTTAAGTCTACCTTTACGCCGTAGCAAAACTTGGCAGCCATCTCAAACGTTTCAGAGCCGCCTGGGAAGTCTAGGAGAGAAATCTGACAAAGAATTTCTTCAATTTCATCTCTTTCTTCTTCTGGTTCTTGTTGGTCATTCCTCTGGGTTGTTGAGGTTGTAGGATTTGTTTCTTGCTCTGTTATTAGTTGATGAAGCTTTCTGCTTTTTGACATCAGAGGAAACTAAACCACCGGACAGAGAACACAGAGCCACTAGTAAGCAAGCAAGAAAGAAAATGACTTGAACATGGAATAAAACTAGAAGGGCCACGCTTTACCTTGTGGAGGTGAAAGGTCATATCTTCTACTTCAATCACTATGTCACTTGGCAGCCCAGTTGTGCAAAACCTGCAAGAAAGAAAAGAAAAGGAAAAAACATTGGAGAAATTGTCGTTCAGTCTTTGTATGAAACATGGGCAAGAAAAGACTAATTTGTGCATTGCTAATCAACTAACCATGCTTGCCCTTTAGAGCTAGGCTGCTCAGCTGCCATTTTAGTTTTCAAGAAAACCTGCTGCTTCCTTCTTGGGAGACGGAAATTTCTCAAAAACTAAGCTAGATCCATGAGAAGAGAGGGAAGGGGTGTTTGAAGGTTTATGGCATGGAAGTGTGAGAATGAATGATAGGACAGAATGTCTGTCTGTCTCTTGTAAGTTTATGTTTAGGGCTAAACTAATAGTGTGGTGAAAGGGTTCTGACTCTGTGACAACAGAGTGGCAAAGCAAGGAAAGAGAGAATGGGAATCCAACAGCTCAAAACGGACAAATAAAGTCCATGAAGGGTTTTTCCAGTAACATCATCATTCCTTTTTTTAATCGAAATTTCTTTTGCTTTTTCATCTTTGAATGAGATCAGAATCTTAACCACTCCAACTCAAAACTCCTTCTCTTGTAGTCGAAAGGAAGTCTTTTGGAAGAATTTTCTTTCCTAGACTTTAAAAAGACCGTCATCATCATCCATTGCTTGCCAACTGGGCCTTTTTTGCGTAAATTATGGTATATTTGTTTACATTTATTCATTAATCCTTCATGGAGCCATCGATGTTAACTTTTTTTGAAAAAGTGTTTTTTTATTTAAAATAATATTAAATTTTTATATATTTTTAATTAAAAATTACTTTTATAAAAATAACATAGAGAGTTACCGAACAAACTATAAAAATATTTGGAGGTGTGTATTATTTTTTATTTGGAAATGTATTAAAATAATTTTTTAATTTTTTATATGAATAAATTAAAATAATCTAAAAAATTGAATTTTTTTAAATTTAAAACAAAAAAATTTAAAATTTAATATACTTATAACCCTAAACTGGGTCTAAAATTGAAAGTTGAATCCAAGTTTTATTTCCCTTTCATGTTTTTACAAGAGAACTAACCTACTTGAATTGTGTCAATAGTCACATGCTATGTCTAGAAATTTGATCAATTTGCGCCCACCCCACCTCTAATTGTTTAATACAATGTTAGGTTGGTATTTAAAATGAGAATAATTTTTAATTTTTAACTCAAATTCAAAGCATCTTAATTATAATATTATTGAAGGGTTCGAGGAGGTGATAATAGAGTTTAAATGATAAGTGAGTTTATTGTCTAGAATTCAAATGCTAAAAGAAGCTGCAAGAGAGAAACTTTTCATAGATATATAATTTTAGACACATAAATGATTTTTTAAACTTGTTTATATAGGAATTTAATTGGGTTTTTTTAGAGTTTAAAATATATATATTACATTATCTTTATATTTAGAGCTGGTTTGTTATTATATTTTAAAAATATTTTTTTAATTAATTGTTTTGTTTTGTTTTAAATTAAATTTAATATATTCAAATCATTTTAATACGATAATGTTAAAAATAAATTTTTAAAAATATAAATATATTTTTAAAAATAAAATACTTAAAAAACAATGATTTTACGCTAACAGACGATGACTCACGGGCTTAACAGTTGTTCACAGGAAAGCAAGAGAAAGATGATATAATAATTGGATTTGATAATCATTTGGTTCCTTTATTTTTCTCCTTTTGGAGGCTAATAATATCCTAATCAAAAGTGTTGAAAGACGACGAAAAGTATAGAAGACACGAGACAAGCCCCTCCTAGATGGGCCACTAATTGGGAGGTTACAGCACCATAACAATGGCTGCCCGACTGAGATGCAAGGCATGAATCAGAGCTTAACCATGAATCAGGGACGATCGTGAGGGAGGAATTTTGAAATCTATGCCGTCCAAGATTAAATTAATAAATGGGGGTCCATTCTCAAGATTCATCCTGTGATTTTATGCAGGAATAAATGGTCACATGGAGACGATGACCCACATGAAAAGAGAAGCAAACAACTCCACAATTTCAATTTTGGCTGATTTTCTTGAATTTTTTTGCTTGTTGATAGTAATGGTTCTCCACTTCTTGAAATCCAGGTCTGAAAACATGGCGCTCCCTTTCATTTAGGGCATCATATCTGCCGTCTCACCCTACCTTCATTTATGACCATGTCGATCAGTTGACTGAGAATGGTTCCGGGTCGTCCGGATTTCCGGGTCAACCTGCCGGGTCGTCCGGGTCATGGCTCACCTTATTTTTTTATCAACCCGGCCCAGTTCCAGCCCCGGGTCGGACAGATCCCGGGTCAACCCGCCGGTCCGAGCCGGGTTTTAAAACTATGCTGGTTAAAAATATTTAAAACAAAGATTATTTTTAATATCAACCTACAAATAAAATCCAATACTTTCAAAATGTAAAGTACACACAATTGTTTATGTTATTTGTGTTTTCTAGTCCTCTTGCGCTAAGGACAGCAAGATCCAAGCCAAACAATTGCCTAGCTCAGGCTATTATGCTCTTGGGCTATGTAAGGTTGGTGGGTCGCATTGTTGTTTACTTCGAGAAATGAGAATATTACGAGCGCTACGTCCTCCCACCAACTCGAGGCGAGGGCACCTTCATCTTCCCTAGAACCTCGCATGGTTTAAATTTCATGTTCTGTCTCACACACATTAATGCTTTGCTGTTGCCTCTCAAAAGGCAACTGGGTTGTTTTTTTAAAAAAGAAAATTGCACAGCACAAAACCCATGACAAAATCATCCAAAAATCTTACAAAACCCTAGAGAGAGTAGCTAAGTTTGATTCTTTATTAATTACTCCATACATTCAGAAAAGAAAATAAGAGAAAACCCAGGTTGGCCGATGCAACATTGACCATAATCAGAAGATATATAGCAGAGCTTGGACGAAAATGGTAGAAGCAAGCAACGGTATCCATTATTCATGCACAAACGCAACATGACTCTTTATTGTAGCGTAGTACTCTCTCCCCAGTATTCATCTTTAGGAGTTCCGAGAGGCTGCAACAGGAAAGCAACATCAGGAGACCTTTTACTTGGCAGATTTTATATCGCCAAGAAAACAGGAAAAGAAAGGGCATAAAATAAATTGATTTGTATAAAAAATAATCAAAAAGATTAAATCTTTTTCCTTCTTTTTTTATATCACATCATGTCCCATTAATAATTGAATGTAAAGCCAAGATTCCATGTTCGGTAACCACCATTGATGATGATTTCAGTTTCAACTACTACAATAATGAACTGGTTTTTTAAAAAAAAAATCAATGACAGTAATCAATACATGGAGACGATGCATGTAATTTTAGAGACGTGTAAAATGATGCAAGAATACTTAAATATAAATCAGAAAATTACATGAGACCTAACAATATGTATAGCTCTTAACATTATCTACTTGATTCCTTGAACCTGATACAAAGATCATGAAATCCCATTAGTTGCAAAGCTATTGCTGACAATAAAATTTGTAGATAATACAGAATTCATGCGTGCCACCATTAAAAAAACTGGGGGATTAAAATCTTGGATGAGTCGCTAATTGCACACATAATCCAACATATCTAGTATAATAAGCAACGCAATTAATGTCATTAAAATACTGACCCAGACACGCCACCATCTGCGATGATGCCTTGCATCTGAAAAATATTTACAACCAAGATATTTACAAGAAATTAACCATTTGAATAGGCTTCTAGTATAATTCACTGTAAAAGTTGGAGATATACCTGCAGCCTTGTTAACTAAATTAGCTGATAAAGCTGTATATGGTTGTTGCTCGGCAGCCATCTTCTCGGTAAGGATGACAACCCCCGGCCATGGCTTGCCCCTGCAGTGCTTTCCCTTCTCTATGCCCGCATACACGGCGGTGAGGTGGTTGCCACACCCACCCCAGGAATATTTATTGCATTGCTTGCACGTTACTCTGTAGCACATGGTTTTAGTTGTTTTGGACGCAAGAACTTGTATGTTGTCGATGCTGCTTCCTCTCTCTTATACTGTAAGGTAAACAAAGTGTCCACTGTGATGGCATAAGATACCTTCTAGGAACACAAAATGTTCAGGCTAGAACACAATAATTACGAGTTAATTAGTTATTTTACCATTGCTCATGCGAATGCTTTCTGCGGACGAAAGTTCCAAAACTCTTGAAGAATTAATAGTGTTCTTAAGGGTGTTTTTGAAATATTATTTGTAATGTTAATTCAAAGGGAATCATTGTAGAGGGTTTTTCATTTAATTTATGTTTGGTTATTTTTTAGCTATTTAAATCAATACTTAAAAAAAAAAGATTCTAAACTTAAAAACCGATTTGATATTTGACATTGAATTCAATCCCGATAATTCTAAATATCCTCTAAAATAAGCAAACCAGAGATCAGAGAATTTAAACTTAATCCCCGCCACGGAAGCAAGTATGCGTGATGCGGTGTTTGAGAGTGCTATATTAAACTGTGAATTTTAAATTTAAAAAAATTAAAAAACATAATTTAATATATTTTTAAATAAAAAATATTTTAAAAAATAATTTCTCTATATACACCCCGGTAAAGCGTGAGTGGAATAAGACTTTACCCTAGAATAAATGCGGGGAAAGCATAAATGCTCTACATCTTGAAAAAACACAAGAATATATGCCGTTTAAAGCTATGAGGACGTCATTGAATTTATATGCATTTTCAGTAATGGCTTATGAAAATCACAAAGGAATTTTTTAAAAAAAAATTGCATTTCTAAAAATTATAAAGAAATGCTAGAAAATAAATATACCATAATGATGAGTTATTACAAAGGAATTTTTTTAAAAAAAAATTGCATTTCTAAAATTATAAAGAAATGCTAGAAAATAAATATACCATAATGATGAGTTATTACCAGCGATGGTCCTCATCTTCATTCCTAGCATCACTTACTACTTGCGGTGGCGCAGCCTCTAATCTGACTTCACATTATCAGCTCCTTTCAGCCACAATTCCCAACCCCGATGTGATGATGGAATCACACTTCAATCTAAGGTTGGTGTTCTTCCATAAAGCAGAAAAGAAGATCATTAAATAAAGCTAAAAAGATCAGTTTTTTAATGTTTTTGTCCTTCATCATAACAACCAAAGATGTCAGGCTTATGGTGCAAAATTGTATCTTCATGGAGTAGAATCGACTTTTTTATATTTTTTTAATGATAAAATAATTTATTTATCAATTAAATTAAAAAAGTTAAATTGACATACAAGGGTATTGTAGTTGTAAATTACTGGAAGGCAATTTTTTTAAAGTTGTGATTGAAAGCCTTTTTGGTTTTTTATTTTATTTAGTACAATAAAATAATTATATTACTCCTAAAAATAAAAATTTTAAAACTTATGCATATAAGGTAAATTTATATTTTTATCATGTTTTTTAGTTATAATCAACTTGAATGAGAGGCAATCCATTCTTTTAACAAATATAAAATATTAATTAAAAAAATTCACGCGATGAATGTTTCAGCAAATAGTTGAGTGCATATGTCATCATATGGCGACAAAAAACATTCAACATTGATATTGTCTCAAATGTATAGTGGTGGTGCAATTAATGGGGTGGTGGTCGAGGTGATATTCATGACAATTCACAATGATTAACATTCCCCCTTTAATATTTTATTTTATTTTATTTATTTATTTAATTTAATCCTTATTTTTTAATTATTTTTTATATATATATTTCACTTTATTTTTATATTTAGAGTTTATTTGTTTTCATGTTTCAAAAATATTTTTTTTCTTTACTTCAAATTTTTTTCTATGAATTCAAATTATTTTAGTATGTTAATATTAAAAATAAAAATATTATTTTAATATATTTTTAAATATAAAATATTTTAAAAAGAAATCACTACGAAGATATAAACTATTCTTAAAAGATATCTCATGGATAGGAGTGGGTAGAAAAATCAACAAACCAATTAAATCAAAAAAATTAAATCATGAAAAAAACTAATTAAAATATTTTAAAAAATATTTAGTTCAAATTGAATTTTAGTTTTATAAGTCTGAAATCAAAAAATTTCAAGCAAATCGAAACCAATCCCATCAAAAAAATTTCAAAAAAAAACCCAAAAAATATTATAATTTTTTGTTTCTAATATAAAATAACCGAATTGAATAGAAACCGGTTGGTTGAATTTTGGTTTATAATATAAAATAATTAAACTGAAATCTGTTAGTTGGAACTGATTTTAATTTTATTTTTTATACTTTATAAAATTTTAGTGTAATTATATTTATAAATAAAAATTAAATAAAACTAAAAAAATCACCCCAACCAAAGTTGTTCATATAGCAAAGCAAGAGAAAGATAATATAATAATTGGATTTGATTATCATTTGGGTCCATTATTTTTC
>NW_011503534.1:0-9933 GCF_000495115.2 Populus euphratica
CTGTTACATTTTTAATTTAATAAAAATGCATCATTTTAAAAAAGGAAAAAAAAATAGTTAATAAACGGCATGTTGATTTTCGCATTATTATTATTAGGCTGCTCGAGAAGATGAGCCCATCTGCTTTAAGGAGATGTCTTCAAGTTAAAAGGATCCCCATGGAGGACAAGCCGATGGCGTCGGCCATAACTAAAAAAACCAGCGTCCCAGGATAAAATTACAAATATGAAATAAATAAAAACACAAAACAAAAATTAATGTTAATCTAATCAAAAGCTATAGGTAGTTAAAAATAAGAAGTTGGTTTTTCTAAACTACTTTGTAAACTTGTGTCTGTCTATTTGATCCATAAAACACAGAGGTCAAGATTAATTAGCTGTTCATGGATGGTGAGCTGCATAATCAATCAAGTAAGACGTCAATTCTACTTTTAAGTATAAAATAGCTGGTCAAGTGGTTTGCAATCTCACGGCTGAGGACAGATAGCCCTGTCTACAGTAGAACATCAATATATTCTTCTTCTTTTTTAACCGAGGATATCTGGTCAATTTACACGTGGTTAGATTATTTTTTTAAAATTTTAAAATTAATAATTATATAAATTTTAATAATTTTAAAATTTATGATACTCACACACATAATTTTTAAAAAATAATAAGAATATATTCTGACGCTAGCCGCACCATGTTGCTTGAGCTGAAAGATGAGATTTTGGTATCATTTTTTAAGATCAATATGCCTTGAGGCTTGATGGCATCAGATTTCTAAACTTCAAACCCGACCATTCCAAACAAATAGCTATACACTAGTTATACATCCTTCTTTGCGTCGTACAGTTGGGCTTATTTTATGGCTCAATTATTTATAATTAATATTTTTTTTTGTTTTTTTATTATATCAATAATTTGATAATTGTTTTCGTTTTTATTATTTTGTAGTATCTATGAAAAACAATACCTTCCGTGAAGATATATGTAAATATTGTGTTCTTGAATATCATGTATATAGTAAAAACTATGAAATAATATTTTTTAAAAGTCTCTAGAATTCTATTAAATAGATTTGGAGTTGTTTAAGGATTTATTATCTTAAAATCTAATTTTTTTGTTTTAAATAGTTTTTTTAAGACTGAATTGTTATAAACTACAAGTCATCTAATTGCTTGGCAGCCAATGATAATTCATACAAACAATCCATGAAAAATCTCTTAAATCCCTATTTAGGATAGAGGGATTGATGGATTGCTATGCGTAGAATGCTAGCTCTAATTTGATGTTTACATAGTTTTTATGCCTAATAGACAACAACTCTAAAAAATAAAAGGCATAACTTACTATTTATTGAAAAATTTGAAAAAACCCTTAAACTAACAAAATATTAATTTTTCTCCTAAATAATATCCATATATTAATTCAGAATAATTTTAAAAATTAACTCAATCAAGTCCTTACTTGATTTTTCTAAGTTTAGAAATATAATATATGTATTAATTATATTATAGTTCTTAATTTCTAAAATATATTTTAATCAAGTTATACTTAATTAAATCATCTTAGTTTAATTTATGACTAATGGTTTTTAATGTGTGTGTGATCCATTAGATTCCTAATATGTTGACCCAAATATAAATTATAATTCTAATTAAATAAAATTAAATAATTTAATTTAGTATCAATTAAACAATTAATTAATTTATATTTGAAGATCAAGTGTATCATTTAGTAACATGTCATAATCTCTTAAATATTAGAAAACTCATTAGTGATTTGACTAATCTTTTAGTAATCAGTTTCTTAGTATCATTAATATCTTTTTATTAATAATGTTCTAATTTAACATTAAAATATGGAGTATATTTGTTATGTTAAATTATATTTATTCTCTATATAATAATCATTGATTATTTGAATAAGATTTGAAACTCTTTTTAAATTTTATTCCATTTTGGCCAAGAATTTTTCAATCTATACTATTTGAGAACATATGATAAATCCTCTCTTGATCACTTAAGTATCTTCATATAGTTTATGTTATATCCAATATCTGTTTTTTTGTTATCTCGATTAAGATAATATATAACATGATCAAAAGTATAATATTTTCTATATAAGATGACTCAAAAGTATAATATTTTCTATATAAGATGACTTAGTAATTTCAAATTTAAGAATCACCTATACAAAAATCACATGAGCCTTTATATAGATATATGTGATTTCTTCATATGAAATTTACATATGAGTTAGTTTAGTGTATATGTTTTATGATAAGCACCTACATAGCAGTTGTAAATATCCATTATATTTTAGCTTATAAGAATAATTATTTTTTTTATAAAGGACAAAATATAATATTTATTAGTTTTTTATGACTTTAATGAATATCTAATATTTAAGAGAGTATCAAATAAAAATATTTTAGGAATAACTCTTTAATGTAATAAGAATATCATAATTATAACAATTTTATAATTTTCTTTTCAAAATATTTTTTTCTCAGACTTTAGCTTTACTCTAGATTTATTAATCTAATATTATATGAATATTAAAAATAAATCAAACTTTTATTAATAATAAATATATATTTATATAAATATAATAATATCACATATAACTAATTGATTTACTATAAAACATATTAAACTAGTAATAAAAACATGGTTAACTTAAATCTTATCCCCTTGAAAAAAAAAAGTTAGCAAACTTATATTCAATTGGATTTATTTTATATTACACTTGTCCCGTCCAACTATACAAATACAACCTAATTAAACATTTTTAGAGTGATTTAAAAATTAAAATTGAATTAAGAAAATTCATATTTCCAACTATAATTAAATTTATTATTTTAAAAATAGCATATGAATATACTGTATTCTTCATTCTAGATGGATGATATTCAATTTAAACTTTTAATTTCTCTTGATTTCTGAAATAAATACTATAATTAACATGCAACAGTTGATATTATAATTTTATTTAAAAATAGATTAACAGAAAGCTAATGAAAGCTAATGAAAGTGAGAATAATTTTTAATATAAATAATTCTAAAACTCCTATATACAATATATATTAAAATGTTGACATATGCTCAATTTGGATTCATAATATCTTTTTTATTTTTTAAGAAAATATTATAAATTTGCATTACATGATTTCACAATATTATTGGTAAATTATTTGAGTGAGAAATAATAAGAATGTAAATGATTTATAATTTTTCACTTGTATTATTATAACTTTTTTTTAATAATTTAAGGGATCTATGACAAAGAAAATATATTTAGATGATATAATTTTTCGACAGGGTTACTTGTGGCAAATAGTGATGCTAAATATACCTTTTCACTCTATCATTTAATCTATAATTTATTATTTTAATAAAGAAAGACGAGGAAGGTGAGTTTTAATTCATTTATTAATTAGTGAGAGGCGGTTGCGTGCAGCGCCCATGGCCTAATGGATAAGGCGCTTGACTTCTAATCAAGCGATTGTGGGTTCGAGTCCCACTGGGCGTGACTTTCTTTTTCGCTCAAGCAACTTATCATTCCACCTTTCAACTGCTTTTGGCGCCAAAATCCTGAAATCTAATCATCGGATGTATGGAAGTCAACAATGCATAAAAAGCAAAGCATATGTAGCCCTTATAAATGGCTGGAAGGTATTCCTAAATTAGCTCTCATATATTGATATGAAGTCTTTTTCTTTTTCTTTTTCTTTTTTAATTTAGTTCTATTTATCTATTTGACCTGAGATTTGACCAGTTAATACTTATTTAACTAATTATACTACCCTGCTGGTCATTTTTTTCTTTTAATAAGGAGAAACTATACTGTGGGACTTAATTATTGATAGAGAGAGGTAATGGCCTTATAAAACCAAGCAGAGTGTGAAAATACAAGACCTCAAGACCTTCTACCTTAGGAAAAGAGTATCCGCTTCAAGAAGAACCACATGTGAAAGAGAACTAAGAAGATAAAGAGAATCGCATAAAATTAAAAGATATAAAAAATTAAATAAAGTAATAAAACAAAGTTGTAAAAGAAAGCAAGTAAATAAATGAAAGAAAGTAATGATACTAAAAAAATTAAAATGAATAGATTGAAGGAATTAAAATTACGTATATGGAGCATTTATAATAGTTATATGATTTATTGTAGCTCGTTCATGTGAATAGATCTAGACTTTGATTTTAACATGATACCATCAATATATATTTTCACATTATGACTGATCATAATATGAAAAATCAAATTCGTTACTCTTTCATAAGTAGCACCCACACTATTTAAACTAAAAGACATTATCACCCACTCAAACATTCCTAGTGAATCATAATATCTAAAAATAGATTTTGACACATCTTTCTCGACAATAAAAATATAGTTATAACTAGAGTGGTTGTTCATTAAGTTGCAACATATATTTCATTGATAAGTGTAGTGTTAATTAACATATTAGCCAATGACATTAGATATTCATCTTTAAAGTTATAATATTTATATTTCTAAAAGCTATATATATCCTTAAATTTATATTTTCACACTATGTTAGATAATCATTTATCATATCTAATTAGCTTAAAAAATTTAATTTTTAAGAGCCCTTCATTTTTCTCTTTCACATGATTAATTATCTCTAGGACTATTCATCATGGAGGTTTTCACATGATTAATTATCTCTAGGACTATTTTTATGTGACTTGAACCAGGCTTGATTTGCAAAGGATTTTCAACCAAGTGTCTATGTAAACTAGACATTTCATTTTAATTCCAAGCAACACAATCTTTATAAATGTGTAGCAATGATACCAAATCCTTTTAAAATTCTTTCCGTATACTTGCACATATAAAAGTTAGTCTAAACTTGTCTTCAAACCTCAAGTTAACTTCAATTAATGCATGTACATCATCCATTTTTTATGGCACTTGAGGAATACTTGTCATATCAAGTAAATGTTGATCTAGTTATATTAAAGAAATTTTGTTCTAATAGGCTTAAATAAAATTATTAAAACATATAACTAAATTATAATGACTGTTTTATTCCTTTATTTCAAATTTTTGGCCAATACCTTCCAATTAAAAGTTATTTGGCCAAATAAAGTTTGCTATTAGCCACCCTATGCATATTATTTTCTTGTTACCAAAATGTTAATAGGATGACACATATTATATATGCTAATGAATTAAGATGGCCTATATTATTACTAAACAACCATGTATCTACCATTTCTAAATTGATCATAAATGATTTTTCATCTACTTTAATTATTTAATGTATCTATATGGTAACCTATCATCTACTTTAACTATTTCAATCAATTCATCTAGTAACCAAAATACAAATGGTTTACCTTTAATTCTAATGTTATATTTCTAAGTGTAGTACAATTTAATATGCAATCTCAAACATAGGTTTGGAGTCATTAATTTATCATTGTTAAGCATAATAAACTCAAGAGTATTGAGGTCACTCCACAAGAATTATCTTGGAAGAAAAAAAATTATTTTATTAAAAATAATATTTCACTTGATTTCTATGTTGATTGTGTCTCAAATATTTAAAACAAATATAAGTATTAAAGTGCATATGAATATAAATGGGTTTGGATTCTTGGGATTCCCTCCATTATAATTGAAGATTAAGCATGACTTTCCCATTACCACTCATCTAAAACCATGAAATAACACATAAAATGGTCTTCATTGGTCAATTAGAGTGAGACTTGTACAATAAGATCTACTAATAAAGTTGTTGCATAACCATGATATTCAAATAAAAAATCAAGTTACTAAGTTACAACACTAAGCATTAAAATCAAAATTAATTTATTAACACCTAAACAAAACGGTATATTAAAGTTTTCTTTTATTGAATTATATATGATATTTCATGAGCTTAATAATAAGTAACTAAAGTGGGGTTGTTATGCCCATAAAAAATTACATATATTAAGAGGGGAATTTAGTCAGGTGTAGTAAAGTAGTGTACTTGGACACACTTAAAATGATATCAATTAGTATATATCAACTAGCAATGAGGTATAAGGACTTTAAGAAACCCCATTGGCCTTGATTTATAGGTAGAGATTTATCTTTAAACTCAACTCATAAGGAATTTAGCTACATATAAATTTTATAAAAATAGAAAGATCAAATAATATAAAAGTGAAAAAAATTAATGAAAATAATAATAATAATAAGTTCATATAGATTAATATCATAATATAAGCTTACAATAATACAGAGTCTCAAGTTAAAATTACTTTGATCTTTTTTTATTGTGCATATGATGTTCAAGTGCTTTTTATATTAACAAAATTTAATGTAAGGTATAAATCAAACGAGCAATAATTCAATTATTTAGATAAAAAAATATTTAATAAATGTAAATCAAAACAAATAATGAATGATTCATAAGATTTTTGTATGAACTGGTTCATTTTAATTATTTAATGATAAAAAAAATAAAAGGAAAAGAAAAAACTTTCTAGACAAGAACCACCAACACATAGCTTGTATTTGCTCCAAATTTCAAAATTCTAGCTATAGATAAGATGACTGGTAAATTATGTAATTACAATTACCTTTTAAAAATACAAAAAACTTTATTTTATATTTATATAAAACATGATATCTCATCAAGAAAAATAGATCGACATATATAGTAGTGAAAATCACTACTTGAATAAATCCTTGCAAAAATTCCAAAGTTGTTGAAACCTTATGAAAAATTTGAAATTGTAGAGATTAAGGATATAAGAGACTCGAAAACCTAAAAATACAGTTGAGATATTTATTACGGATAGGGTTAAGTTGTAATCAATGAAAAAATTATTTATCAAAGTCTATAAGCACAAGAGTTATGGTATTTTGAAGATAATGAAAACTCAAAATTTACAAGTAGTAATCAATGTATAAATTTATAATTCTATTTAAAATGAAAATAAATAAATTAGTTTTCTTGTCATGCATATTCAATTATTAAAAGCCCAAACAACTGATCTGAATTTTTTTTCTCTTTCTCTCTATATTTTCTCCCTCTTACACACATTTCTCTCTCTTGCTCTCTCTTTCTCTCTACTAGCACACACCTCTATTTTTTTAGTTTTAATACTAGTCAACTCTTTATAAAGTACAATTATTATAAAAGTTTGACACCCATTTCTAGTCAATAGTCAAAATATAAGCACCACCATATTTTTCTATGCAGTTTACATAACTTCTTTTTTTTTTTTTTATATAGAGCAACACTACAATTCTATAATGTTTTCTACCACCAATAACACTAACTTTTTCACAATTAGCATCACAAGCATCAACCTTAATAATAAATGCTCATGGTGTGCCATCGTTTTCTTCACTAGCCATTAAGGTGAGCCCACATAGCAAGTATATAAATACCCCAAGCCCTCACCATTAAAGAGAAGTAAGATTGAATAAAGACCTTAAAAAGTAAGAGACCAATACTAGTCTATAAAAACTCAAGCTAGACCTAAGCTCCATACCTAGATATACATGCTCACACAAGTACAAAAACTTATAGAGTTTATAGACAAAATCTTAAGAAATTCTTCTTATTCCCTATTCCTTTTATTATATTATTTTTATCTTTTATATTTACTAACTTAAATGTCAGAGTGTCTCATGTATCTACTAAGGACTTGTTTTTTGGGGGACATGGCCAGGGTAGAGATAAAAGCTAATAGACCAGTTATAAACTAGCCTAAGGATGGAGTTATGAAAAACTCAATTTCTATCTGAATTTTTTTCACGACTCTATTAATAGTATTGAGTATGAGAAACTAAATAAAAGCTAGTTCATTCTCTTTTACTTCTCATCTATTCTTTTCATGATAGAGAAACTCTAAGACAAGGAAAAATGATTGATCTCTCCACCATAGAAACTTCATCCCCTTCAAATTTCCATCAATTCACTCATCAGGTATAAGTGCTCAACAATATTGTTTTAGTCATAAAAGAATAGGTTTATACTCTAATATTTTATCAACAGGAAATGCAACATAAAACTTTGTTATATGCACAATATATATAGAGATAACTTTGGTTCCATAAAAGAACATGATAAAATGCGATAAAGAGTAAACAAAATACTTCAATTATAAGAAAAAGTTACTCTTACTATAAAGGCACTCCTTAGTAGATCCTAGCCACAAATATAAGTATCTCTATCAATCCTCCTTTAACTTTAGTTTGCATGTTGAAGAACCATAAATATGAAATAAAGCCAATGATTGTATGACCTTTAAGAACAAATATCATTCTCATCAGGTGAGAAACTCTCCACTTTATCATAAAATACTATACATTCATCTCTAAAAAAACTATGTTACCATGAAGGTTAATTTATATAACTGTAATAGCCGTATAGATCTTAGGTAACACATACAATATATTATAAACATCCTAGAATACATAGCATACAAAAATGATGCTATGTGCAAAATCTTTCATATAACTTTTCATGGATATATTAAGGTATGATATCATAATCATGAACCTAACTCCATTCTTGATTTTACAATCTTTATATTAAGCTTATCTCTTATTTTAACTAGATTTTCAGTTAAAAAGAGCACAAATAAGCTTTTTATCATCACCTAACAAGAAGATAAAAGCATTAAAGCTTATATCAAAAAATTCAATGAGAAAATGCTAAATATGGAAGATCTACATAAACTAATTATCACTAAGGCTCTGATTAGTAGAGTCTATAGCTATTAATTATAGACATGCTTATGTACACTCCCTTAAATGACTCTTTTCAATATAAAATAAACAATGAAGAACCGTATTCGAGTATAAAAAATAAATGTTACTAGTAAAGACACCTTTTTTTTTAAAGAATAAAATCTCCACAATACTATCAATCTCTTACCAAGACATTATTTAAAAGGAGCACGAAGGGATCTATTTATGATTACTTGACATGTCCTAAGTTCCTTACCACACCTTTTGTCACTACATATGTTGAGGTGTTTGTTGTTATCTAGGGAAAAGATTTTGTGTGATATCCTTCTCTAATAAAGAGTGGCTTAAATATAGAGAATCTCAACAAATTTTGTCACTTTTACTATAACCACAATCATGAAATTAAGGAACATAATGTCTTAAGAAAAGAAATAAAAATATTGATGAATAAATGATACTTTTAATAATTTGTGATAAATGAGATACAACATCAAAATCCCTATGATACACTAAATGAGATCATATAATTTTCAAAATTTATATTTCCACTATCTCTTGAATTTTTTAAATAAAAAACATCAATGTTTCCCTATATTTTTAATAAATTATCTCCATAAAAATCTTCAAGTCCTTAACTAAATGTCACCATTAAAATCTCCATATCTCTTACAAAAAATCTACATTCCTCCATAAAGAATCTTCATGGCAATGTTTCCATGTCTTTATTAAAATTTATTAAGTATTTGTGACCACTTCTTTTAAAAAAGAATGAGGGATCCTTCTCCTAACTCGATATGGGTCGCTTCTCTCTAAAATAAGTTCACAAATGCATATGCAATATTTACCTTTATACTCATTTTTATTACTTAGATTATTTTAATTAACAAGCAAGATAATTAAATTCTTCTCCTCTAGTAGAAACATTAACAAAAGTTAAGAAAAGAACTCTTATACAGGCATATAAATGAAAGTCAAATGTAACATTTTCATGCGCTTATAACCAAAAAGGTAATGTTTATATAGTAATTATTTTTTCTCTTATTTTTTGGTCAAAATCTTCCAAACATTTATAATGAATCATAATTAAAATAATGTGGTTGTTTAGGCCATGCCCAAACAGCTAGCCCTACCTCTTATTCTCTCTCTCTTTACATTTCTCCTTCCCACATATTCTCTCCCTCTCACACAACTTTTCTCTCTCTCATCTCTCCTTTTGTAT
>NW_011503549.1:0-9863 GCF_000495115.2 Populus euphratica
TAAGTACTAATCACACCCCCCAACCAGCTTATTACTAGTCCCTAGTAATCAAAGCGTTAAAATAGAAAAACAATTTGTAAATTCCACAAAGTAAGGTATTCATCATTTAACTTCCCTTAATCTATCTAGATAAACAAACTCTCATTAAATTTATATATCTGCTCAATACCTCTTAACAAGATATTAATAAACCTTTCTTTTGTACTCAATGTATCAACACATAATTATGGGGCTTTTCTTGGAAGAAAACAAAATTTTTGTTCTAATGTTTAAGGTTAACTTCCTTGGGTTGGGATTATTATTTTTGTCTTCTTCTTCTTGTTTTTTTTTCTTCCTTTTTTTTTTAAATATATATACATATAATTTAAAAACACCATGCATCTTTAACCCATGTAACAAGCGTTCAGCTAATGACTCCCAGACTAGTTGGTCTTAGGGCATTAGGTGTTGAGACACCCCTACGAGTTTAATAACTTGGGTCGCAGATACTGATATGTAGATAGTGCAATGTTTGATTTCCTTAAGCTTTTCTCCTCAACCCATGTAACAAGCGTTGAGCCAATAGTTCCCAAGTCAGTTAACTTTAGGGTATTAGGTGTTAAAACACCCCTTCGGGCTTAATTGCTTAGGTTAGGGAGGCTACGAAACCAAACTTATCTACATTTTTATTATTATCATTTTTTTTCTTTCTTTTCTTTTTTTTTTCTTTTTATTTTTTTTCTTTTTTTTTAATTATATACAATCCCTTTCCCTTAGTTGTTACCTTTAACAAAAAAACATAAATAATGTAATAATCCAATATGCAACCCACAATCATATGTTAAAGTGTGTGTGTGTGTGTGTGTGTAAATTAAGGTTTAAGAATACATGTTAAATAAGTATATGAGCATAATTAAGTGATAACAATGCGAGAGTTTGTAAACCTGAATATTTCAAGAAGTATTATAATAGATCTTGTTAAGAATGGTTACTAAGATGCGTCTCAAGAGTCACTTTAACAAAAGAGCTCCTTTACTTTGTCATCCTAGTAACAACAATTATGCACATGCTTTATGAAATGAAAAACATTTTTTTTTTATCAACTACCACCCTCTCCCCCCAACCAAAACGAGACATTGTCCTCAATGTTCTAAGGTAGAAAGATAGAGTATAGAAGATATCACCTGAAATAACGAACACTAACAAACCTGAAACACACTGAAACAAAAATAAGAAATAACAAAACATAATAATAAAACCAAAAGACACAAAAATTCACAAATGAAGGCTCAAATCCAATCTAAGCTTTTTACGGCTTTCCTTAGTTGACCAATTTATGCGACTCATGGAGGGATCAATTACAGGAATGAAGGATTGTAGTTGGTCAATTAATTGTTTAGCAGTAGCAGCAGAGATTATGATTTGTCGTATAGAAGATGTTAGAAATTCTTGTTCCACAGCATGATCAAGAAAAGACAACAACTTATCGTAATAACCATTAACATTTAACAAACCTATGAGTTTATGGTGAATGTGCAGTTGAGCCCAAAAGGAAATATGAAAGATCTCTTCCAATGTGCCTAGACCACCTAGTAAAGCAATGAAGGCATCAACATGGTTAAACATTGCATTCATTCGAGCCGACATTGTGGAGACCTGAAGTTCCTCTCCAATTATTTTTCCCATGATGTCCCCTTGTGCTAAAGCTTTGGGGACGACCCCCAAAACTTGACTACCTCCTAAAAATACAGCTATTGACACACCTCCCATTAACCCAAGACTGCCTCCCTCATACATTAAATGAATCTTTCTCTCAGCTAGCACTTGACCAAGATGATTTGCTGATTCTAAAAACTCCTTTTCTTTCCCAGGACTAGATCCACCAAAAACACAAATATTTCTATTTGATGACTTGAGGAACTTGCCATTTCTATACACTGTTGTATTTGTTGAATGTATGGGTTGAGTAGAAATGAAAGGAAGGAAGAGAGGGTTTTATAGATGAGAAATTAGAAAGGCAATCATAACACCTATATATAGGCCAGCTGGAGTCTCACACACACTCTCTCTCTCTTTATTTATTTACTTTTTAAAAAAAGCAAAAGCATGTGTATGTACAGGTAGTTGTGATTGTGGCTCACATCTTCCCTTGGTTTTACATCCAAGAACAGCTTAAATGCCCTCTATGGGTCGGGGATAGGCTTCCCATCCAGTTTTCTTAAAAATTGGCAAACAAGGTCTTTTTTAGTCAGATTCCCAAGACTATGTTAAGCATGTTCTTTATGAAAATGGGTTCATAAGTCATGAATTGCACGATGCTTATCTCGACTATGATGAGACTTAAGAGTCAATAGAAGATTATCTAAAGACTCTCTATGTTTTGAAATAAATCCCATATTTTGACAATTTTCACAGATTTTGTGGGATGCATGTGTGTCCTTGAACATGGTGGGCCAGTAAAATCCACTTTGTAAGATTTCTACAGTCCTCTTTTTTGACGAGAAATGAACCCCACGTGCCTTAGAGTGACAAAATTTAATGAAATTACTTACCTCATTGTCGGGAATGTATTTTTGAAAATTTTGATCAGGACAATAATTGAATAAGTAAAGGTCATCCCAATAAAAATTTTGCACGTTGCTCAAAACTTTTCTTTTGTCTTCGGTACTCTAGTGAGTTGGCAAAAATCTTGAAGAAAGAAAATTGATATTTTTAGTAAACCAAGGCATTGAACTAAGAGAAAGTAGAGATTTATCAGGAAAGTAATGATCAATTGGTGTAATGTCGGGTGTCGAATCTGTTGTCACTTTTGATAAAAGATCCGCATCAACATTTTCGGTGCTTGTTTCATCCATGATTTGTTCCTCAGAATAAATCATTTGCAAATCTTCAGATTCATCCAATTCATTTTTACTTAAAGTAGATTCAAGTTGATCATAAACTAATTCGTCAATATGATCAACTTCTTGTAAATCATTATCATCTCCAGGTTGCTTGCAAATGTTGAAAATATTGATCTCCAATGTCATGTTTCCAAATGATAGCTTCATCAGTCCATTCCTACAATTAATCAATGCGTTAGAGGTTGCAAGAAACATACATCCTAAAATAACAGGAAATGAATTACATGCTTCAACAGGTTCTGTGTCCAAGACAATAAAATCCACAGGATAAATGAATTTATCGACTTGTACTAACACATCTTCAATTATTCCTCTAGGCACTTTTACAGATCTATCGGCAAGTAAAAGAGATATAGAAGTTGGTTTTAACTCACCTAGATTGAGACTCTGAAAGACTGAATATGGAAGTAAATTCACACTAGCTCCAAGATCAAGTAAGGCTCTTTCAATTTTATGTTCTCCAATAAAGCAAGAAATTGTAGGACAACCAGGGTCTTTATATTTCAAAGCATTATTGTTTTGAAGAATACCACTTACTTGTTCGGCTAGAAAGGCTTTCTTTTTCACATTCAGTTTCCTCTTCACAGTGCATAGATCTTTCAAAAATTTAGCATAGGAAGGAACTTGTTTAATAGCATCCAGCAAAGGTATATTGATCCTTACCTGTTTGAAAATTTCATAAATTTCAGAATTGTGATTGACTTTCCTTTGTTTGGTCATGGCTTGAGGAAATGGAAGTGCTGGCGGTGAATCAGTCTTTTATTTGCAATTTTCAGATTCATCCCCTTCCTTACCCTTAGAGATTAACTCATCATCTTTCTCATAAGGTTCAAGAGAGGGTTTTTCAATAACCTTACCGCTACGCAGAGTAGTGACTGATTTGACTTGATCCATGTGTTGGCTTCCGGAACTACTTGCATTTGCATTGTATTGCCCTTTGGGATTTTGTTGTGTTTGAGATGGAAACTTACCTTTCTCTTGGAAACTCAGAGCAGATGTTAATTTAGCAAGAGTATGTTTCAAATCTGTCATGTTTTGAGCAAGTTGAGTATTAATTGTCTCTTGCTTTTCAATGAATGCATGCAATGTTTCCTCAAGATTTCTTCTAGAAGGTGGAGCATAAGGAGGTGCATATCCATGAGAATTTTGGAAATTATGGTGTGCTTGAAGGAGGTGCATATCCAAGATTTCTTCTAGGAGGTGGAGCATAAGGAGGTGCATATCTATGAGAATTTTGGAAATTGTGGTGTGCTTGAAACGGTGGTCGTGAAGTTTGTGCATTGTCACTCTTCCAACTGAAATTTGGGTGATTTCTCCAACCAGGCTTGTATGTTTGGGAGTATGGGTTGTGGTTGGCCCTTTGAAAACTGTTTAAAGCATGGGCTTGTTCATGGAGACATTCCTTAAATGAAGGCAAGGTTGGACAATCGTTGGTTGAGTGTTCATTTGTTTCACAGATTTGACACACAATGTTTTCAACAGATTTTAATTGACCACTCTTTTTCAATTCTAGTGCCTCGACTTTTCTAGCTAAAGATGCAAACTTGGCTTGAAGGTCATGATCTTCCCTAAGGTTGTACATACCTCCACTAGATGTATGAGGTTGAGTTTTAACATGCCTCCACTAGATGTGTGAGGTTGAGTTTTACTCGGTGCCTTATAAGTACCCGCGGTGTCCCAATTTTGAGCATTTTCAGCTAACAAGTCTAAGTACTCCATTGCTTCATCAGGGTCTTTATCTTTAAAAGTTCCATTGCACATCAATTCAACCATTTGCCTATCTTTAGGTGTTAACCCTTCATAAAAATATGAAACCAATCTCCATGTTTCAAAACCATGATGAGGGCAAGTACTAAGCAAGTCTCGATACCTATCCCAACATTGGTAAAATGTTTCTCCTGGTTTTTATACCTATCCCAACATTAGGGCAAGTACTAAGCAAGTCTCGATACCTATCCCAACATTGATAAAATGTTTCTCCTGGTTTTTGAGTGAAAGTGGTGATTTGTCTCTTGAAAGAGTTTGTTCTATGAGATGGGAAAAACTTCTTTAAAAATTGTTGTTGAATTTCATCCCAAGCACGAATGGATCCTGGTCTTAAATTTTGTAGCCATGTTTTAGCTTTATCTTTTAATGAAAAAGGCATGTTTTAGCTTTATCTTTTAATGAAAAAGGGAAAAGCTTTAATCTGATGGTGTTCATGCTACAATTTAAGTTATTATATGTGTTGCACACCTCCTCAAATTCCCTTAAATGCAAGTATGGATTTTCCAATTCTAAACCATGAAAAGAAGGTAAAAGTTGAATAATACCTGGTTTAAAATTAAAATGAGATGCATCAGGAGGAAAAACTATGCATGATGGTGCACTTGTTCTTGTGGGATTCATGTGGTCTCTAAGTGTTCTAGCACGGTTATTCTCATTATTTTCATTATGAAGTGATTGAGTGTTCTAGCACGGTTATTCTTGTGGGATTCATGTGGTCTCTAAGTGTTCTAGCACGGTTATTATCATTATTCTCATTTTGAAGTGATTGATTATCTTTTTCGACCATATTTTCTGAAAATGATGAGGATACCCTACAAAGTCTACCACTTGATTTACGTGACCACACTCTCATGCACGTGAAGGAATAGAATAAAAGGAAAAAGAAAACAAAAGAAGAAGAAACAAGAAAAAAGAAACAAAGTTATATACAAGAAAAGTGAAAAGAGAAAATAAAATAAATATTATAATTTATACAAAACTTACCTCCCCGGCAACGGCGCCAAAAACTTGACACGACTAAAAGATTGATGTCTTCTCCCAAGTGCAGGAGTGTCGAAGTAATAAATAACCCGGCAAGACCGGGGTCGAACCACAAGGAGGTTAATTGTACAAATTATAAATAACAATAATACAACAACAATAACAATAACAACAACAACAACAACAACAACAACAACAACAACAACAACAACAACAACAACAACAACAACAACAACAACAACAACAACAATAATAATAATAATAATAATAATAATAATAATACTAGTAGTAGTAGTAGTAGTAGTAATAGTAGTAATAATAATAATAATAAAGAAAGAAAAGAAGAAGAAGATGATGATAACTTGGAGATGAAAAATTAATATAAGGATTAAACAATAATAATAACAAATGTCAAGGTTAGAGGTTCCACTAATGGTATATCAAACAAGTATAGTATAAACTCTTATTATTGAATTGGAAACCACACACAAAGGAGGTTCCAATCAGATTATATATTGTTAACATGATTACATTAGTCATCTTATTCAATTAATGCTAATACTTGTAAATCTCGTCAAGCATTCATGATTATAACTTATGTTAACAACAAATCAAGTTCCTTTCATAGCTCAGGTGTCGGTTATACCATACATTATGGGCTATGAAAGTGCCAAGCATTTGTTGTACCAAATGTTATACAACATAAATCAAGATTAATCATTTAACAAGCAAAGTATTAAAGAGTGAACAAGATAACAAATATAAAACATGTTAGTATCAAACATTAAAGTCCATATTAAGTTTACATTATACTTATTCTTACACCATTAGTGTAACCTTTTCACCTTGACATAACTAACTTAGCTAGACATAATGAAAGAAAGCAAAATAGATAAACAAAATAAGAACATAAAAGTTAACTAAGTAAAGGAAAGGAAATGAAAGGCATAAACTTAATATTAATGAAAGCAAAGCATAAACATTACAAAAAATACAAAGAGAGAAAGGAAGAGCATGATCTTGATCTGGAAACCAAGATGCCTAAATGCATGGCAAATGCCTCCTTTTATAGGCCAAAATTGGGAA
Organism: Populus euphratica; assembly: GCF_000495115.2. Lineage (NCBI taxonomy): Eukaryota > Viridiplantae > Streptophyta > Magnoliopsida > Malpighiales > Salicaceae > Populus > Populus euphratica. The sequence continues at coordinate 6,717 of NW_011503549.1, forward strand.
CTATTGATTTGATGACTAATTGATAAGTGGGTGGCCAACTTTTGACTTGGTGACAATCCTTATCTTCTCTTGTCTGCCCAAAACGTCATTGATAACGTCAAAATTGGAGCCAGTTGTAAACATGAAAGTTATAGGCAATTGTCTCAGATTTTTTTTGTAAAAACTTTAGCTCATTTGGACTTCTAGAACTCCAGATATGGCCAAAATACCGAACAGTGCTCGGGCTGGAAGACAGATTCGGGCTTCTTTGTTGTTGCTACAATTTGGACTTGATAATGGCCTTTTTAGATCTTGGGCTCCATATGAAAGTTGTAGGCCTATGTCTTACCTTTCCATCCATATAAATTGGACCTAAATCTGAGATCTATAGCTCCAGATATGACCCAATTACCGAACAGTGTTCCGGTTTGGATTGCACCGACATCTCTTTTCTAAGTTTGACCATCTCTTTGTCTTTGCAATTTAAGTTCTTAAAGCCATCAATCAATATTTTCATTTATGTGATAGGCCTGCATTTAAAATGAACATTTACCATAAATTAAAGATATCTTATATTATTAGATATATTATTATAAAACATGCTTTGATTAAGGAGTTATTGATGCTTCAAGTGCAAAATGATTATATAAAACCATGATAAAAATGCACTTTTAAGTACTAATCAGTTACTAAGATGCGTCTCAAGAGTCAATTTAACAAAAGAGCTCATTTACTCCGCCATCCTAGTAACAACAATGTTGCATATGCTTTATGAAATGGAAAACAATTTTTTTTTATCAACTACTACCCTCTCCCCCAACCAAAACGAGACGTTGTCCTCAATGTTCTAAGGTAGAAAGATAGAGTATATAAGATATCACCTGAAATAACAAACACTGACAAACCTGAAACACACTGAAACAAATATAAGAAACAACAAAACATAATAATAAAACTAAGCATGTGTATGTACAGGTAGTTGTGATTGTGGCTCACATCTTCCCTTGGTTTTACGTCCAAGAATGGCTTGAACGCCCTCTATAGGTCGGGGATAGGCTTCCCATCCAGTTTTCTTAAAAACTGGCAAACAGGGTCTTTTTTAGTCAGATTCCCAAGACTAAGTCGATCATGTTCTTTATGAAATAGTGTTCATAAATCATGAATTACATGATGCACATCTCCACTAGGATGTGTCTCAAGAGTCAATAGAAGATTATCTAAAGACTCCTTATTCAGGCCATCCTTAATGAATTGTATATTATCTTCACGGTTTATAGATACCATTCCTAAAGAACGACATTATGTATTACAAGTCCATCTAGCACATCGATGACAGACTTGCAATCGTTTTGCACGACGTTTCTTTACAAAAGTACTTTTACCTGTTCCAGGCATATGTGAAATGAAGGAGTTAGAGGACTCACCTGATAATTGGACCTTTGCTTCAATCAACCAGCAAATATCTTCAGGAATTCCATGATTCATTAACAATCTCAATCTTGCACATCTAGCACAGTAAATTTTTGTAATCGCATTCTGAGGCAGAACGGGAAAATACTTTTTCAATTTTTCAAGATTAGTGTCCATTTTCAAATGAGAATTGGAAGAGAGATTCAAAGAATTGCACAAATATATACACAGATATCAGTTATTATGGGAAACTGAAAGAACCAACTTAAGTCATGGAATACCGTTATCCGCCATTTGACCGGGGTGAGAGAAACTAGCAAAAATCACTCAAAAAGAAACAAAAAAAAATAAAAAATAAAAATCAATCTTTATATACAGGATCACCCAATTCAATAGAGTTATGTTCAACTGAAAAATTGTCAAAGTAAACTTTCAGACGATGTCCATTTACCTTGAAAACATTGTTATTCTTTGGATTCTCGATGTCGTAGGCCCCATATGGATACACATGTTTCACAATAAACGGACCGCTCCATCTTGATCTTAATTTTCCAGGAAATAAATGCAATCGAGAATTATAAAGCAAGACTTTTTAACCAACATTGAATGTTTTTCTCAGTATTTTCTTGTCATGAAACTCTTTAATTCTTGCTTTATGAATTCTTGAATTTTCATATGCATCATTTCTTATTTCCTCAAGCTCATTTATTTTTAATTTTCACAGTTGACTAGCATCATCTAGATTTGAATTGAAAGCTTTAATAGCCCAATAAGCTTTATGTTCAAGTTCCACAGTCAAGTGACAAGGTTTTCCATAGACTAGTCTATAAGGTGACATACCTAATGATGTTTTATAAGCAGTTCGATAAGCTCAAAGTGCATCATTAAGTCTTAAAGACCAGTCTTTCCTATTAGGTTCACTGTTTTCTCCAAAATATGTTTGATCTCCCTATTAGCAAGCTCTACTTGTCCACTTGTTTGAGGGTGATAAGGGGTGGCAACTTTATGTGTGATTCCATATTTCTTCATTAAAGACTCAAATGGCTTGTTGTAGAAATGTGTTCCACCATCACTTATTATGGCTCGAGGGACTCCAAATTGACTCGAAATATTTTCTTTCAAAAACTTTATCACTGTTTTGTGATCATTTTTTCGACTTGGAATTGCCTCTATCCATTTTGAAACATAATCTACTGCGACTAATATGTATAAGAAACCAAATGATGGAGGGAATGGACCCATGAAATCTATACCCCAGCAATCAAAGATCTCAATGACAATAATAGGATTTAAAGGCATCATGTGACGTTTTGAAATAGATCCCAACTTTTGACAATTTTTACAAGACTTGTAGAATGCATGTGAGTCTTTGAACATGGTAGGCCAATAAAATCCACTTTGTAAGATTTTTGCAGTTGTCTTTCTTGACGAGAAATGGCCCCCACATGCCTTAGAATGACAAAATTTAATGACACTACTTACCTCATTGTCAGGAATGCATCTTCAAAATATTTGATCAGGACAATATTTGAATAAATAAGGATCATCCCAATAAAAGTTCTTCACTTCGTTCAAGAACTTTCTTTTATCTTGGGTACTCCAATGAGCTGGAAATTGTCCTGAAACAAGAAAATTAACAATATTAGCAAACCAAGGCATTGTAGAGACAGAAAGTAAAGATTCATCGGGAAAGTAGTCATCGATTAGTATGATGTCAGTTTTCAAATCTGTTGTCAATCTTGACAAGTGATCTGCGAC
>NW_011503551.1:0-184 GCF_000495115.2 Populus euphratica
CGAGGCCCAACTTCAGTCCCGAATTTTTCATTATAGTCCTTGGTTTCGGATTTATGCAATTTCACCCCTAATTGACCATTAAACTCTCAATTTCTTCAATTTGACCCCTGATTTCACTTAATTAACTTGGTAAAAATTAAATTTGGTTTCTTAAAATTCCAATCTTCTCAATTAAGCCCAAATT
>NW_011503551.1:464-1777 GCF_000495115.2 Populus euphratica
TTGAATTTGTATTTTTCTATTTTTGGGCATAATAGGGTACAATTAGGCCTTGAAATTCCTTCCAAAATTACAGCTTTATTTTTGCAGTCTTTTTAGATCAGTTTTCCCCACATTGTCAGCCTTTATTTTATTTTTTGATTTTGATTTTTTTAAAAAAATTGAATTTTAGGGAATAACTCAGAATTGGGTTATGATAGTTACCCCCCTCTTTACAATGCTTATGATAGAAAGTCACGTAAGAGACTTTAGATAGTAAGCGTTGTAAAGAAGAAAAAAAGGATGAGATATGATTGACTCATCTAGTTGAGAAATGATGAATCCTCTTGAGGGCTAGAAAGCATACTCAGAGTAAAAACTAGAAGAGTTTTTTTTAAAAAAATTCAAAGATTTTAAAATGATCAAATTGTCATGGGTGACCTACCAAATTTTTTTTTAAGGTGATCTCATTATAATGGGTGACCTACTCAGGTAAAAAACACGAAGAAGTTTCAAAGTGGTGAAAAATACAAAGAGTTTTCAAAGTGGTGAAAAATGCAAAGATTTCTCAAAGTGGTGATTTCTCAAAGATTTTTTTGAAGCGGTGAAAAATACAAAGATTTTTCAAAAGTGGTCTTGTTGTAATGGGCAACTTGCCCGGGTGAAAAACACGAAGATTTTTCAAAGTGGTGAGAAATGTGAAGATTCCTCAAAATGGTGAAAAATACAAAGATTTTTCAAAAGTGGTCTTGTTGTAATAGGCAACCTGCCCGGGTGAAAAACATAAAGATGTTTCAAAGAGGTGAAAAATGTAGAGATTTTTCAAAGTGGTGAGAAATGCAAAGATTTCTCAAAGTGGTGAAAAATACAAAGATTTTTCAAAAGTTTTATTGAAAAGGGGTAACCAACCCAAATGGAAGATTTTGCAAGTGGTGAGAAATGTAAGGATTTCTTAAAAGATAGTTTCATTATAATAGGAAACCGACCTAAATAGAAGATGAAAAGAGTTCTTAAAGAGGTCTAATTATGATGGGTGACCTAACCAGGTGAAAACAATGAAATGTGTTGAAGAGACAATATGATAGGACTCGAAGGCGCACTATTTAAGCAATGGAAGCTCGACGGAGCATTCAAAAAGAGATAGGACTCGAACTCGAAAAGGAATGAATGCTAAAAAGCGCACTTGAGAGGAGGTAATGTTTGAAAATGCACTACCTAAGAGGTGAGTGCTCAAAGATGCACTCAAAAGGGAGGTAGGGTTGGAAAACACACTACCTAAAAGTTGGGGCCTCAAAGGCGCACTAAAAGAGAAAGGTAGGGTAGGAAAACACACTACA
>NW_011503551.1:1902-4404 GCF_000495115.2 Populus euphratica
ACCTAAGAGGTGAGGGCTCAAAGGCGCACTAAAAAAAAGAGGTAGGGTTGGAAAACACACTATCTAAGAGGTGAGAGCTTAAAGGCGCACTAAAAAAAGGAGGCAGGGTTAGAAAATACACTAACTAAGAGGTGAGGGCTCAAAGGCGCACTAAAAAGGAGGCAGGGTTAGAAAACTCACTACCTAAAAGGTGAGGGCTCGAAGGTGCACACAAAAAGGAGGCAGGGTTAGAAAACAAACTACCTAAGAGATTAGGGCTTAAAAGCGTACTAAAAAGAGAGGCAGGGTTGGAACACACACTAACTAAGAGGTGCAGGCTCAAAGACGCACTACTAAAAGAGGAGGCAGGGTCATAAAACACACTACCTAAGAGGTGAGGGCTCGAAGATGCATTAAAAAAGAGGTAGGGTTTGAAAACACGCTACCTAAGAGATGGTGACTCAAAAAAGCACATAAAAGAAAGTGAGGGCACAAAGACACACTCAAAATGAGGTAGGGTTAGAAAACACGCTACTTAAGAGATGGTGACTCAAAAGAGCACATAAAAGGAAGGGAGGGCACAAAGGCACACTCAAAATAAGGTAGGGTTTAAAAAAGCACGCTACCTAGGAGATGGTGACTTAAAAGAGCACTTAAAAGGAAGTGAGGGCACAAAGGCACACTCAAAATGAGATAAAGTTAGGAAACATGCTACCTAAGAGATGGTAAAACCTATCTGACAATGTTGAAAGCAATGCATTATGATCAATATGCATGTATACTTACCTGAGAAATATAGGTCCCCATTTCTTCATGGTGATGGTATCTTTTTTTTCTCAAAAGTTGGAGTGTTGGAAGTAGGCTTTGATGGCTCTCCCACTCTTGCTTAATCGAGTCAAATCTTGATTTTGACCTTTGGAAAGGACTTAATATCATCATACTTCTTTGTCCTCCACCCTTTATCTCAATGGTTGCCCATTTTGCTTGACATTCTTCTTAGAAAAAGGAATCATGGGGCTAGCCCTACCAGGTGTTTTTTATTGCCCCCCAGCTTGATCATGCCTCCAAGTGTTTAATTTGGGTTTGAGGATGAGGCTATGTGGAAAGTTTGATATTTGACAAGGAGTTGTTTTCATGCAGAATTTTTGAAATTTCAATGCTATTCTAGACACAAAAATCATTTTGACATCAATTCAAAGCAAACTCATTCTGAAGAAATTCAAAAGATTCCTATGAAGAGGTTTTTAGAAGTGATGAAACTTTTAGTTTTGATTTTGGCTTGGGCTTTTTCTCTTTGTTTTTGTTTTCTTCATTTGGTCGAGCATTATTGTATGGGCCCTTTTTATGCTTAAAATTTTTGAATCCTTTGGATTTTTTTATGCCCCCTAACTTTGTATGGGCACCTTCAATGATTGTGAATTTTCTTTTATGCCCCCAAGAGTTATTTGGGCATTTTTAATCTTTAAGGATTTTTTGGCACTTGCCTCCTAGTGTAGGGTGTGATTCTAGTTAGGGTTATTTTCAAAAAAAAACATTACCAGGCTCAAAAGGGGACTGCAAAGAATATATTTCAGCCTTGTAAAAAGGATTGTCAAAGATGACCTTTCTTCATCTCAAATGCATGCCTTTAGGATCGGGAAGCCTTGTTTTCATGCAAATATGCAAAGTAATTTCTCATTATTTATTCAAATGAAACTTAGCTTGAGAGTCACTTCATGATATTTTTTTTTTCTTTTTCAGGTTTTCTAGGTGTATGGTTACCTCTCTAAGAAATCACTTGAATTTTCAAAACTTGTTTGTTTCAGACAAACACCAACATGATTTCTGTTTTTGTACTAAACTTTGAATTCCCAAAAAATCTTGGTGTAATGGTTTTATGCTCAATATGTTATTTACATGAAACGATAAAAGCATGTCATAAACACAGAAAAACATATGATTTTATTAACAAGAAAGGCTCGTTTGACAAGGAAAGTCTAGTGATATCATGAGCTAATTTGCCAACAAGACTAAAATATGACAAAAATAACTTTATAGACATGATCAAACGGAGGCAATTATTAGGGGCAAACGCCATCCTCCTATCTTGTGACAGAACTTTGTCTTTATCCTCGAGAATTCAAACTGCTTTCTCCACACCCTACTCATGCTTCACGTTTGGAGTTCCATCGAGGGTTATCCATCCAGCTTTAATTAAATACACAAGCTTCTTCTTAAAGGCATTACAAGTATGAATGTCATGTCCCGTGACGCCAGCATGGTATTCGCAAGTGAGGTTGGGCTTATACCAATTAGGGTAAGGTTGTTTTAGAGGTGTCAAGGGTTCAAGAGTTATATACCTGACGCTCAGTAGCTTTTGGTACATCTCATTTAAGGGCAGCGATAATGTAGGTAGTTGTTCATGGGCTCTTTGATGTTTGGTTTGAAGCTCAAGTTTTCTGGTAGGAAAAGATGAAATGAGATTGATGTTGGTGATTTGGGATGAAAAGGATGGAGTGTGATATGAGTCAACTTCTTTCCTTT
>NW_011503551.1:4697-6304 GCF_000495115.2 Populus euphratica
GAGCAATATCCATGTTGTATTTGTATTGCTTGATGAAAGCATTTACGAGGTCCTTCCATTTTCGAATCCTTGTGTTGTCTAATTTCATATACCAGTTTAATGTTGCCCCACCTAAGCTATCCTGAAAAAAGTGCATTAGTAGTTTTTCATCATGTACTACTTATGTTATTTTATTGTAGTAGAATTTGAGATGAGTCATAGGGCATTGTGTTCTAGTGTATTTGATAAATTCAGGAACATGAAACTTCTTTGGGACAACCACATTTGGAACCAATCACATTTCCGCCGCCCGTACTGGAACATATAAGTCTACCCTTTCAATGGCTCTAATCTGAACTTCCAACGTTGCCATCTTATCTTTGTCAATGTCATTAGATGACTTAGTCTTATGGGACTCATTGGCAAATGGATCTAAGACTGTAGGGGCTGGGGCTGATGGCATTGAGTACACAAATGTTGGAGGTTCTTGACCGTGCCTACTCATTGTTTCTTCAGCTTAATCTGTTGTTAAAGGCTGAGTTGGTTGATTGGAAGGACCTTCACCAGAGGCATTTCTAAGTGTTTGCTCAAGTAAGCTAGTGAGGCGAGCTACGCTTGCTTTTAGAGAGTCTAACTCTTCTTGGAAATGGCCATCACGGTGAGCAGGCTTTTCATCTTCCATGTTTCTTGCTTAGAGTCGGGTGTTATAGACTCTTTGGGGACCTATATTTTGGCCTCATGCAAGTATGTATGTTATTTACAATGGATGGATGTATCTATATGGATGCAAAGGCATATGAATGGAAAAAAATCCATGCAAAATGAATATATAGGAAAATCATGCTCTAAAGGAAGTTCTAGGTCATTACATGATAGGTATACTTTCTACCTAGTCTTAAAAGGATCTATGAACTGTCTAGTGATCACCTCTTAATTTTATACAAGCTAAAATAACTTACTTTTTATTTATAAAACCTACTTTTTATTTATTTTTCAATAAAAAATATACCTCACAATAGTTTAATTAAATATATCTTTTTTAAACTTATTTTTTAATACCACAATTAAAAATATTTTTAAAATCAAAACCACAAAAACTAACATAGACTTCATAACATATGTTGGCCATCTTTGTTAAAATTGGATTTGATAAGAGCAATAAATTAATATAAATGTAAACAAATACGATTTTGTTACGTTTCGTAACTTATGAATTGTGATGGATTAGGCTATCAAATAACCTTCATCTTGATAATTGCGTTTATTTATTATGTTGTCATTCTGAATATATATATAAAGGCTTTTTTCGGGTCAAATCTTGAGAGGGGTCTAACAACAATAGATAGAACGAGCCCACCTCTAAGTACGACTAGTAATTAATATACAAATTACACAACCAATCTTGCAAGTCATCACAAGTGTAATTGTGATTTTTTTTAAAATATTTTTTATTTAAAAATATATTAAAATAATATTTTTTATTTTTAACATTAACAAAGTAAAATGATTTTAAAATATAAAAAAATATTAATTAAAAATAATTTTTTTTATTTCTTTTTCTAAACTAGCATGTCTTTTTTCTTTCACTTGAGTCTTTAAAATATTTTTATTTTTTAATTTTATTAAGA
>NW_011503551.1:8084-9855 GCF_000495115.2 Populus euphratica
CCCTGGGCTTTGGAAATTCGGCAATTGGACCCCTAATCACTTAAAATTTCTTTTAATTTTTGCCCTTTATGAGTTAATTTTGATTAGATCCCTAAATTGGTATGTTGTTTATACAACAGCCATAAATTTCTAAACTATTCAATTTAATCCTCAGACTTTAATTTTCTAGCAATTTTCTGAATAACCCCCAAACTTTGGTATTTCTTCAATTAAACCCCTGATTCTTTTAATTAATTAAGTCAAAGTTTAATTAAGTCCTCAAACTCATTAATTCCTCAATTTTTTTTAATTTGATTAATTAACTTAATCCCAAGCTCAATTAAGTCTCAAAATTTATTAATTCTCCAATTAAACCCTTGATTTAATTAATAAAACTAGTCAAGATTTTAATTAAATATTTAAACTTTCCAATCATGTTTTCATTAACTCAAATTTTAATTTATTCTTCATTTACCTTTTTTTTTATCAAAATTTTTTAGTAAATAAATAAAAAAAATCAAAAATTTGGTTATGACAGTTGCCCCCTCTTTATAATATTTATTATGCAACGATGTAAGAAAATTTCATTTTCTTTTAGCTTTGTGTAGTAAATTTATAAAGAAAATTAGATACAGAAAGAGCTTTTTTTTTTTAGAATTTTGAAAACAGTAGATTGATACATGACCTTTACACAGAGATGTAGAAATCTAGCAACAAATTGTTTGGGAGAAGACCCATTTTTTTTTTTGTGTTTTTATATTGTAATGGGTTACCTGCCTAGTGTAAGGTGGTATATTGTAATGGGTTACCGACCCAGATGGTCACATTGTAATGGGTTACCTGCCCAGATGGTATATTGTAATGGGTTACCTACCCAGATGGTCGAAGGAAATGAGGGCTCGAAGGTGCGCTCGAATGGAGATAGGATAGGAAATGCACTACCTTTGATGGTTGAGGGCTCGAAGGCGCTCTCGAATGGAGATAAGACGAGGGTTGAAAGACACGCTCGAATGGAGATAAGATGAGGGCTCAAAGGCACGCTTGAATGGAGGTAGGATAGGAAATGCACTACCTCAAGAGTGGAAACTGAAAGGTGGTGGAAAAATAGATAGATTTTTTAGGTGGCCTAATTCTCATGGACGGCCTGCTCAAGTTGAAAAATTCTTAAAAGTGAAAATTTTCCAACAGTAAGTTCAATGTTCGCCATTTCCAGTTGGTCTTCTACATGATGGATTCTATTAGAATTTTCTCTAATAAAATTTGCAAAACTCATTGTGCAATGTCTCAAAGTTTAAATGATATGTATGCATCTTTACCTTATTTGAAATATAGGCCCCCGTTTCTTCTTAATCTTCTCGTTGCTCGGTTGGTGAGATCTTGCTATCTAATTTGAGTCATCTTTATCGTTTTAACTTTCTAGCCCACTTGAGTTGCCCTATGTAAGTCTATTTCCAAATTTGTTTGCACAACTCAGTATTTTTAGTGCCCATCGTCACCCACTTACTTGCTAAAGATTTTTTGATTCGTTAAATAATTTGAGAGGACCACTCATTACTCCTCGTTTCACTGCTAGAAACATTCGGTGTCACTTGCTGAAAAGATTGAGCTGTCTTTTGTAAACCAAAATGCCCCCTTGTCTGGTTGAAGGAAATTACCATCTCCTTTTCTAGAAGTTTTCCTTTTAAACACAATGTTGCCCCCTTGTATTGGTTATTGCCTCTAAGTGTGCTCTGTTAGTGATTTGGACAAATAATGGTTTTAAGAGGTCATTCTCTCATTTCTATTTTTTTTC
>NW_011503521.1:0-10024 GCF_000495115.2 Populus euphratica
TTCATGATTTATGGCCACTATTTCATAAAGAACATAATCGACTTAGTCTTGAGAATCTGAATAAAAAAGACCTTGTTTGCCAGTTTTTAAGAAAACTAGATGGGAAGCCTATCCCCAACCCATAGAGGGCGTTTAAGCCGTTCTTGGACGTAAAACCAAGAGAAGATGTGAGCCACAATTACAACTACCTGTACATACACATGCTTTTTCAAAAGTAAACAAATAAATAAATAAAGAGAGAGAGAGAGAGTGCATGTGAGACTCTAGCTGGCCTACATATAGGTGGTATGATTGCCTTTTTAATTTCTCTTCTATAAAATCCTCTCTTCCTTCCTTTCATTTCTACTCAACCCATACATTCAACAAATATAGAAGTGTGTAGAAATGACAAGTTTCTCAGGTCATCATATAAGAAATATTTGTGTTTTCGGTGGATCTAGTCCTAGGAAAGAAAAGGAGTTTTTAGAATCAGCAAATCATCTTGGTCAAGTGCTAGCTGAGAGAAAGATTTATTTAGTGTATGGGGGAGGCAGTCTTGAGTTAATGGGAGGTGTGTCAATAGCTGTATTTTTAGGAAGTAGTCAAGTTTTGGGGGTCATCCCCGAAGCTTTAGCACAAGAGGACATCATTGGAAAAACAATTGGAGAGGAACTTCAGGTCTCCACAATGTCAGCTCGAATGAATGCAATGTTTAACCATGCTGATGCCTTCATTGCTTTACCAGGTGGTCTAGGCACATTGAAAGAGATCTTTCATATTTCCTCTTGGGCCCAACTGTACATTCACCATAAACCCATAGGTTTGTTAAATGTTAATGGTTATTATGATAAGTTATTGTCTTTTCTTGATCATGCTGTGGAAGAGAAATTTCTAACATCTTTTGCACGACAAATCATAATCTCTGCTGCTACTACTGAACAATTGATTGACCAACTATAATCTTTCATTCCTGTAATTGATCCTTCCATGAGTCGCATAAATTGGTCAACTAAGGAAAGCCGTAAAAAGCTTAGATTGGATTTGAGCCTTCATTTGTGAATCTTTGTGTCTTTTGGTTTTATTATTGTGTTTTGTTGTTACTTATATTTGTTTCAGTGTGTTTCAGGTTTGTCAATGTTTGTTATTTCAGGTGATATCTTCTATACTCTGTCTTTCTACCTTTAAACATTGAGGACAATGTCTCATTTTAGTTGGGGGGAGAGGTAGTAGCTAAAAAAAAAAACTGTGTTTTCTATTTCATAAAGCATGTGCAAAATTGTTGTTACTATGATGGCAGAGTAAGGAGAACTTTTATGACTCTTGAGACTCATCTTAGTAACCATTCTTAACAAGGTATATTATAGTACTTTATGAAATATTCAGATTTACAAACTCTCGCATTGTTATCACTTAATTCTGCTCATATACTTATTTAACATGTATTCTTAAACCTTAATTTACATACACACACTTTAACATATGATTGTGGGTTGCATATTGGATTATTATATTATTTATGTTCTTTTGTTAAAGGTAACAACTAAGGGAAATGGATTGTATATAATTAAAAAAAAGGAAAAAAAAGAAAAAAAAATGATAATAATTAAAATATAGATAAGTTTGGTTTCGTAGCCTCCCTAACCTAAGCAATTAAGCCCGAAGGGGTGTTTTAACACCTAATACCCTAAAGTCAACTGACTTGGGAGCTATTGGTCCAACGCTTGTTACATGAGTTAAGGAGAAAAGCTTAAGGGAATCAAACATTGCACTATCTACATATCAATATCTGTGACCCGAGTTACTAAGCTCGTAGGGGTGTCTTAACACCTAATGCCCTATGACCAACTGGTCTGGGAGTCATTAGCCGAAAGCTCGTTACATGGGTTAAAGATGCATGGTGTTTTTAAATTATATGTATATATATTTAAAAAAAAAAAAGACAAAAATAATAATCCTAACCTAAAGAAGTTAACCTTAAACATTAGAACAAAAATTTTGTTTTCTTTCAAGAAAAGCCCCATAATTATGTGTTGATACATTGAGCACAAAAGAAAGGTTTATGAATATCTTGTTAAAAGGTATTGAGCAGGTATATAAATTTAATGGGAGTTTGTTTATCTGGATAGATTAATGGAAGTTAAATGATGAATACCTTGCTTTGTGGAATTTGCAATTTGTTTTTCTATTTTAACGCTTTGATTACTAGGGACTAATAATAAGCTAGTTGGGGGGTGTGATTAGTACTTAAAAGTGTATTTTTATCAAGGTTTTATATCATCATTTTGCACTTGAAGTATCAATAACTCCTTAACTAAAGCATGTTTTATAATAATATATCTAATAATATAAGATACTTTTAATTTGTGGTAAATGTTCATTTTAAATGCAGGCCTATCACATAACTAAAGCATGTTATTATTATTATTACTACTACTACTAGTATTATTAGTATTATTATTGCTACTATTATTATTGTTGTTGTTATTGTTACTATTGTTGTTGTTTATAATTTGTACAATTAACCTCCTTGTGGTTCGACCCCGGTCTTGCCGGGTTATTTATTACTTCGACACTCCTGCACTTGGGAGAAGACATCAATCTTTTCGTCGTGTCACCAAGCGATTGAAAAAAAAAAGCTTATAAATACGAGAGGAATTTTGCAAGAATATAAGGCACCATTTGATGAAAGAAAACCCTAGCCTTCATTCTCTTCCTCTTTAAAAATCCTAACCACCAAGAGGCCATTATGAGGAAAAATCCTAGTTACTAAAGAAAGAAAAAAAAACAAGCTATGAAATAGTCAGCCTTCTTCACTCTGATTTCTCCCTCACTCCAGAATGTATAAAAATAAAAACAAAAACAAAGAAATAAAGAGAGAAACTCATGGCCTCATTTTTGGTTTCTTTCCCAGCCAGCTATTAATAACAATTAGCCTCTTTTGTCTCTCTACTTAACATCCAAGTCGCCTCCCGCCAAAAAGACAGTAGCTACCAATTCAAACCTAATAGCCCTTCCTCTTTCATTTTTTACCACCAATGAAAGCACAACTGAACCAGTCATGATAAATGATTAGTACTTAAAAGTGTATTTTATCAAGTTTTTATATTATTATTTTGCACTTGAAATGTCAATAACTCCTTAACTAGAGCATGTTTTATAATAACTGATTAGTACTTAAAAGAGCATTTTTATCATGGTTTTATATCATCATTTTGCACTTGAAGTATCGATAACTCCTTAACTAAAGCATGTTTTATAATAATATATCTAATAATATAAGATACCTTTAATTTGTGGTAAATGTTCATTTTAAATGCAGGCCTATCACATAAATGAAAGGATTGATTGATGACTTTAAGAACTTAAATTGCAAGGATAAAGAGATGGCCAAACTTAGAAAAGAGATGTCGGTGCAATCGCAAAAAGATGACCAAAATTAGAAAAGAGATGTCAGTGCAATCCAAACCGGAACACTGTTTGGTAATTGGGTCATATCTGGAGCTATAGATCTCAGATTTAGGTCTACTTTATATGGATGGAAAGGTAAGACATAGGCCTACAACTTTCATATGGAGCCCAAGATCTCAAAAGGCCATTTTCAAGTCCAAATTATTGCAACAACAAAGAAGCCCGAAGCTGTCCTCCAGCCCGAGCATTGTTCAGTATTTTGGCCATATCTGGAGTTCTAGAAGTCCAAATGAGCTGAATGTTTTACACAAGAAAGCTGAGACAATTGCCTACAACTTTCATGTTTTCGAGTGGCTCCAATTTTAACGTTATCAATGACGTTTTGGGCAGACAAGAGAAGATAAGGATTGTCACCAAGTCAAGAGTTGGTTACCCACCCATCAATTAGTCATCAAATCAATAGTTCCTAATTTTGGCCTATAAAAGGAGGCATTTGCCATGCATTTAGGCATCTTGGTTTCCAGATCAAGATCATGCTCCTCCTTTCTCTCTTTGTATTTTTTGTATTGCTTATGCTTTGCTTTCATTAATATCAAGTTTATGCCTTTCATTTCCTTTCCTTTACTTAGTTAACTCTTATCTTATTTATGTTCTTGTTTTGTTTATTTATTTTTCTTTCTTTCATTATGTCTAGCTAAGTTTATTATGTCAAGGTGAAAAGGTTACACTAATGGTGTAAGAATAAGTATAGTGTAAACTTAATATGGACTTTAATGTTTGATACTAACATGTTTTGTATTTGTTATCATGTTCACTCTTTAATACTTTGCTTGTTAAATGACTAATCTTGATTTATGTTGTATAACACTTGGTACAACAAATGCTTGGCACTTTCATAGTTCATACTGTATGGTATAACCGACACCTGAGCTATGAATGGAACTTGATTTGTTGTTAACATAAGTTATAATCATGAATGCTTGACGAGATTTACAAGTACTAGCATTAATCGAATAAGATGACTAATGTAATCATGTTAACAATCTATAATCTGATTGGAACCTCCTTTGTGTGTGGTTTCCAATTGAATAATAAGAGTTTATACTATACTTGTTTGATATACCATTAGTGGAACCTCTAACCTTGAGATTTGTTATTATTACTGTTTAATCCTTACATTAATTTTCCATCTCCAAGTTCTCATCATCTTCTTCTTCTTCTTTTATTATTATTTTTATTATTATTATTATTATTACTACTACTACTACTACTATTATTATTGTAATTATTATTATTATTATTATTATTATTATTATAGTTGTTGTTTGTATTGTTATTATTGTTGTTATTATTGCTATTATTGTTGTTTATAATTTGTACAATTAACCTCCCTGTGGTTCGACCCCGGTCTTGCCGAGTTATTTATTACTTCGACACTCCTGCACTTGGGAGAAGACATCAATCTTTTAGTCGTGTCAATAACAAGTCTGATAATATAAGATACCTTTAATTTATGGTAAATGTTCATTTTAAATGTAGGCCTATCACATGAATCAAAGGATTGATAGATGAATTTAACCATTGATAAAGAGAGGGCTAAGTTTAGAAAAGATATATTGGTTTAGTCTAAACTAGAATATTATTCAATTATCGGATCATAATTGGAGCTATAGAACTTGGATTTAAGTCTGGTTTATATGAATGAAAAGCTAAGATATAGGCCTAAAACTTTCATGAAAAGTCCATGATGTAAAGGTGTCAATTTCGATTTTAAATGATAGCAACAATAGAGAAGTTGAAATCTGTCCTACAGCCTAAATACTGTTTAGTGTGCAGCTCATATCTTAAGTTGTAGAAGTCCAAATGACCTTATTCTTATTTTGTTGGAAAGCTGAAATAATTTTCTAAAACTTTCATGAAAACTATCTGTTTAAATTCTAATATTAGCAATGATGTTTTTTGCAAACAACAAGATAAGGATGATTACTAAGTCAAGAGGTGGCCATCCACTCAACAATTAGTCATCAAATCAATAGTTTTGAATTTTAGCTTATAAAAGAAGGCATTTGCCATGCATTTAGGCATCTTGGTTTTCAGATTAAAATTATGTTCTTACTCTCTCTCTTTATATTTTTGTAATGCTTAAGTTTTGCTTTCATTAATCTCTTATTTATCTCTTTCATTTTCTTTATTATAATTATATAATCTTCTTCTCTTGTTTATCTATGTTTCTCTTATTCATCATGTTTAGCTAAATTTATTATGTTAAGGTGAAAAGGTTACACTAATAGTGTAAGAATAAGTATAGTATAAACTCAATATGGACTTTAATGTTTGATACTAACATGGTTTGTATTTATTATATTACTCACTCTTAATACCTTTCTTGTTAAATGGTTAATCTATATTTGTGTTAAACACCCTTTGTACAATAAATACTTGACACTTTCACAGCCCAACTGTATGGTATAATTGATACCTATGCTATAAAAAGAACTTAATTTGTTGTTAACATAAGTTATCACTATGAATACCTGGCAATATTTACATGTAATAGCATTACTCAAATAAGATAATTAATATAATCATGTTAATAAATTCTAATCCGATTGGAACCTTTTTTGTGTGTGGTTTCTAATCGAATAATAAAAACAGTTTATATTATACTTATTTGAAATACCATTAGTGGATCCTCTAACTTTGACATTTCTTTTTATCATTGTTTAATCCTTTCAATATCACATCTCAAAGCTTTCTTCAACTCCTTTTCTATTATTATTTATTTCTTTATTTGTAGATTATACAGTTAATCTCCTTGTGGTTCGACCCCGGTCTTGCCAAGTTATTTATTACTTTGACACTCCTACACTTGGGATAAGACATTAATTCTTTGATCATGTCAATAAAGGATACCCATGGCAACTCTAATTATGATAACAACCCACGTTAGCTATTAACAACAACAATATTGTCATATTTCTCTCCTTTATCATTATTGAAACCAACATCCCTTTCCTATACAGTCGAGAGTAAATTGAGAGGAAGCAAAAACCTTAATAAAGTAGATATTCCTCTACAGGTGTATGTTTGTTACATCAACAATAGAGAATTAAAAAGAGAGAAAGGCACTTCTAATCTACTAGGTGGGATGACTCAATAATGGTTGTGTGAGACCTCCACGTGCCAATAGTAGCGATGGTGTGTGACCTCTATACACTGACATTAGTGGGCACTATCATTGTTCTAAAAGGTTTCCAACTTTGTTCCATTAGTTTCAGTAGCTTTCAATTAATTCCTACCGTACCAACAACTTTGGAAGGCCTACTTCAAATCCTAAACATATTATTGTGGTTGATTCAGATTTGTATTTATGATGAAGTTGTTGAGGTTAGACAAACTTTTTGATTGGTTACGTATGTGTATGAACACTTGAATATCTTGTATGTTTAATTTATCAACATGATGAGTTTTGTGGATGATTGTGTATTGTGAATGTATTCAATGTGTTTTCAAGTCTTATTAGTTTTTGCACATCAAGGTCGATTCCTTAAAAGTTTGTATCTTGCTCATGTTGGTTTTTTTATTCATTCATTTGTGTTATTTATACAGGAGGTTACTTCTACATAAAAGGATGATGTTCACATTCACACATATATTTGCATTGAATTTTATAACTTATTCATAAAACTCATTAAGTATTCAACATACTTTAAAGGCTAATTAGGTTGACACACCCAAAACCTTCAAAAAACCAACTTTGTTTTCTTAAAAACTCAAAAAGAAAAAAAAATGTTTTGCCATAACTAATGGTTATGGCATTAGTAACAAATAAATTGCATTTGGTCTCAAATAGAGATGTAAAAAACAAGGTATCTACAAAATCTTCTTTTTATGACATCATCTAAATAATAGTTATTTTGATCAAATAAAAGGTTAAATTATAATATTTCATTTAAAAATGTGTGTGTGTGTGTGCGCGCGCGCGTGCATTCCATATATTTTTAGAATTTAAAACAAGAAAAATATTTCTAATCTCTTAAATCCTTCCTAAGCAAATGTGCAATTACACTAGGAAGACATAGTCCATTACTTCATTTGAAGGTTATAAGAGGATTTTCCTAGGGAGATGACATCAATCCATTTGTTTATGGCATTGTCCTTCCCGTCCTTGGAGGTTGTACAAAAGCATTACAAACATCATGTATATCCATTCCAATACAAATATGCAATTACACTGGCGAGACCAAGTCTAAGATGTCCTTGGAAGGCTATATGTTGATTGCCCTAGGAAGATGACATCAATCCCCTTTATTGATGGCATTTTCCTTACCATCTTTGGAGGTTGTGCAAAATCACTAGTCGAGCTAATAACCATGTGGTTTATGGACTGGACCTATTCTAGCCTAACCCAGATGATTGGGTTAGGTCTCCTTCAAACCCAAAAAACAGGTTTGCTGGGCTATTAGTTGGCCTACCCGGACTGAGTTGGGTTGGACTTGTTTCGACTTGACCTAATTTATTTTTAATAATAATATAATAAAAAAAAATAAAATAAAAAAATCCAAAAAATTTCAAGAGACATTTCAAAATATTGTGATTTTCTTGCATGTTTTTCCAATACTTTTGCATAATATCGGGTTGTATAGTTACATTGTAAGATATAGATTCGATATAAAAATACCTAATTTTCTCCGAAAAATTTCTTAAATTTTTTTAAAAAATTAAAAAAAAAATCTCAAAATTTTTTAATTAATTTCCTTATAAAAAAACCAAAAATATTTTATTTTTGTACATATGGCCATATTCTAAAAGTTTTCTAAGCATACTTTTATAAAACAATAATGCATCTTTCTCATGTTTTAAAATATAAAAATGAATATTGTAGTTAGTTTATTATTATCTGTTAGGGCTTGACCAAAGTTTCAAAAATCATTTACCAATTATTTTGTTCGTTTTACATTTAAAGCTATAGACTTTAATACTTGTAGGGGTGTAAAGCTACACAGTAGAGTATACCCTCGGGTATTAAAGATACAAAAAAATAAATGTGATGTAAAATTTAGGCCTCAGAATAGTTAGGCTTTAACCCAATAAGATAAAAACTTTCTCACAAAGAGAGATCTACCTTAAACTTTAGACAAAACTAATGGATAGAAACATAACCTAGAAAAAATAATCAAACAATAATGCAACTTATCTTAGGTAGGGTGCACTGGAGATGATGCGTCATTCTCTTGCACAACCAGTATTTTACCAAGACTCTCGCAAACCATTAGGTTTTCTAGTGACTATAACAATAGTTAGCGACTCCTAAACTCATAATCATAATTTTATGGTAATTCCCAAACCCCATTTTCAACACACATCTCACAAGAGGCAAACCCATCATGGCTCGATGCCCCGCACACGCCCTTAGACACATACCAGAGAGATAATTGATCCCTTCTAAGAAAAATATGCAATTACATTAGGGAGGTCAAATCCATCTAGTCCTTAAAAGATGATGGAAGGCTTGCCATGGGGAGATGACATCAATCTATATATTGATGATGTTGTCCTTCCTATCCTTAGATGTTGTGCAAAAGCACTAGCAATATCATGTTTATCTCTTCAAAGGTAAGTCATGCAATCACATCATCAGGGAGACAATTGATCCCTTATAAGGAAAATATACAATTGCACTAAGGAGACTAAATTTATCTCATCCTTAAAGGGTTATAAGGCAGTTGCCCTAGGGAGATGACATTAATCCCCTTTGTTGATGGCATTATCCTTTCCATCTTTGGAGGTTGCACAAAAGCATTATAAAGAACATGTTTATCCCTTTCAAGATAAGTTATGCAATCGTACTATGGATATAATTGATCTTTTCTATGGAAAATATGCAATTTCACTAGAAAGACCGATTTCATCTTGTCCTTGAAATGTTATGGGGTGATTGCTTTATGAAGATGACATCAATCCTTTTTATTAATGGCATTATCCTTCCTATCTTTGGAGGTTTTACAAAAGCACTAAGAAGATCATGTTTATCCCTTCTAAGATAAGTTATGCAATCGCATTAGGGAGATAATTGATCCCTTTAAAAGGAAATATGTAATTTCATTAGAAAAACCGAGTTCATCCCATCCTTGAAAAGTTGTGGGGTAATTAGCTACTTTTATTCCTCCTTTTAAGTCGGTTTAGCTTCTAAGGATTCTCTAGGGGAGATAGAAATCATTTTGAATCAATGAATAATTTATACATTATTGATTATAATATACTTTCAAATGATATGAGTTACATGTATAGGAAGATGTTTTCCCTTCCTATCCTAAAGGTGATAAGTGTTAGCCTTTACTATCCTTGGGATTTTGAATGGACCATCTCATTTTAAGACCAATTTACCTCTATTTTTTGTATTCTTGGTTACTTCCAACTTTCTTAACACTAAATCTCTAAGGTTAAAGATTTTCTTCTAAACCTTAGTGTTGGGATAACAGGCAGTTCTATATTGGTAAGCCTCATTCCTAATCGCTACAGTCAAACGAGTTTCTTCTAGGAGATATAAATTGTTTTTTCAACCTACATGGTTTCCTTCAGTTGTGTAATGGGCTACCCGATAACTTGAGCATTTGATTTTGGCTAGGATTATAGC
>NW_011503527.1:0-2080 GCF_000495115.2 Populus euphratica
CAGCCACCATTATTGATAAAGAAGCAAGAGGAGCTGCCATTGAAGCGTATATATAGACACCAAGAGAGCCAAGAAAGGAGAAGAGGGAGTGCAATAGAATCAAAGAAAGGTGGTAGCAACTAGAAGTGAAGAAACACAAACTCTCCTCTCTACATACTAGAAATAATGCTTTCTTTTATCTTTAGGAGTAGTTGTTCAATAGATATGCAAGGCTAAGCTCTTTTCTTGGTTGCAAGGACGCAGAAACTTTCAGATATCAAGAACTGTGAGATTTATTCTTCATTTATTTTCAGTTTGTATTATGAATGAGTATGATTGTTTTCCTATGCATGTTTTCTATGATTGTTATTGATAATTGCTAGAGCGGACTCTAAGTTATTATTGTAAACAATCTATTGCTAAGTTTGATATCAAAACCGGAGTTAGGGTATATAAACTTGTGAAGCAACTAAGCTTGATAATTGTGGCGGAACTACGTTATTAAACTTAGGGAAAACATTCGATCAAAGCAACACAAGCAGACAACTTGGTTGTTAAGATTAATGAATTTATCTAGATCTTAAGGCTGCCATTAGATTAAATCATTAGTGCGGACACTGTGATTATTTGTTGGTTAGGGTTAGTGATTAGTACTTAAAAGTGCATTTTTATCATGGTTTTATATCATCATTTTGCACTTGAAGTATCAATAACTCCTTAACTTAAATATGTTTTATAATAATGTATCTAATAATATAAGATACCTATAATTTATGGTAAATGTCTATTTTTAATGCAGGCCTATCACATAAATGAAAAGATTGATTGATGACTTGAAGAACTTAAATTGCAAGGATAAAGAGATGGCCAAACTTAAAAGTGCAATCCAAACCAGAACACTGTTCGGTAATTGGGTCATATCTAGAGCTACAGATCTCAGATTTAGGTCCAATTTATATGGATGGAAAGGTAAGACATAGGCCTACAACTTTCATATGGAGCCCAAGATCTAAAAAGGCCATTATCAAGTCCAAATTGTAGCAACAACAAAGAAGCCCGAATCTGTCTTCCAGCCCGAGCACTGTTCGGTATTTTGGCCATATCTGGAGTTCTAGAAGTCCAAATGAGCTGCATTTTTTACACAAGAAAGCTGAGACAATTGCCTACAACTTTCATGTTTTCAACTGGCTCCAATTTTGACGTTATCAATGACGTTTTGGGCAGACAAGAGAAGATAAGGATTGTCACCAAGTCAAAAGTTGGCCACCCACTTATCAATTAGTCATCAAATCAATAGTTCCCATTTTTGGCCTATAAAAGGAGGCATTTGCCATGCATTTAGGCATCTTGGTTTCCAGATCAAGATCATGCTTTTCCTTTCTCTCTTTGTATTTTTTTGTAATGTTTATGCTTTGCTTTCATTAATATTAAGTTTATGCCTTTCATTTCCTTTCCTTTACTTAGTTAACTTTTATGTTCTTATTTTGTTTATTTGTTTTCCTTTCTTTCATTATGTCTAGCTAAGTTAATTATGTCAAGGTGAAAAGGTTACACTAATGGTGTGAGAATAAGTATAATGTAAACTTAATATGGACTTTAATGTTTGGTACTAACATGTTTTATATTTGTTATCTTGTTCACTCTTTAATACTTTGCTTGTTAAATGACTAATCTTGATTTATGTTGTATAACACTTGGTACAACAAATGCTTGGCACTTTCATAGCCCATAATGTATGGTATAACCGACACCTGAGCTATGAAAGGAACTTGATTTGTTGTTAACATAAGTTATAATCATGAATGCTTGACGAGATTTACAAGTATTAGCATTAATTGAATAAGATGACTAATGTAATCATGTTAACAATATATAATTTGATTGGAACCTCCTTTGTGTGTGGTTTCCAATTCAATAATAAGAGTTTATACTATACTTGTTTGATATACCATTAGTGGAACCTCTAACCTTGACATTTGTTATTATTATTGCTTAGTCCTTACATTAATATTTCATCTCTAAATTCTCATCATCATCATCTTCTTCTTCTTCTCTTTCTTTATTATTATTATTATTATTATTATTACTACTACTACTACTA
>NW_011503527.1:2090-9965 GCF_000495115.2 Populus euphratica
TTGTTGTTATTACTATTGTTGTTGTTGTTATTATTGTTTTATAATTGTTGTTTATAATTTGTACAATTAACCTCCCTGTGGTTCGACCCCGGTCTTGCCGGGTTATTTATTACTTCGACACTCCTGCACTTGGGAGAAGACATCAATCTTTTAGTCGTGTCAGTTAGTTATACGGCGGATCCGTTAATTAACCAAAGTTAAGAAAAGATAAAAATTCAGAATATAAACTCGAGTTTCATTTTAAGGATCAGTTCTGATTTCTGTAGGTGGATGTGTGCTTGTGACCATGGTTTGTTTTGTTGATAAATTTCAGTTTTAATTGATTGTGTTCACTAGTTTAATTTCTTCCATAGTTTAGATTATCACAAATCAAAACCCCCCAATTGCATAACATATAGCATAAAAATCTAAACTAAATCTTCCTAGTGGGATCGATCCCTTATTTGCTCTATACTATCTTGCATGTTTTAAGCTACGGTAATTAATTTGTGCGATCGCCACATCGCAACAAACTGCTTATAAAACATCATTAGGTATGTCACCTTATAGACTAGTCTATGGAAAACCTTGTCACTTTCCTGTGGAACTTGAACATAAAGCTTATTGGGCTATTAAAGCTTTCAATTCAAATCTGGATGATGCTAGTCAACTGCGAAAATTACAAATAAATGAGCTTGAGGAAATAAGAAATGATGCATATGAAAATTTAAGAATTCATAAAGCAAGAATCAAAGAGTTTCATGACAAGAAAATACTGAGAAAAACATTCAATGTTGGTCAAAAAGATTTGCTTTATAATTCTCGACTGCATTTATTTCCTGGAAAATTAAGATCAAGATGGAGCGGTCCTTTTATTGTGAAACATGTGTATCCATATGGGGCCTACGACATCAAGAATCCAAAGAATGATAATGTTTTCAAGGTAAATGGACATCATCTGAAAGATTACTTTGACAATTTTTCAGTAAAGATTGATTGGGTGATCCTGTATATAAAGATTGATTTTATTTATTTATTTATTTGTTTATTTTTGAGTAATTTTTGTTAGTTTCTCTCACCCCGGTCAAATGTGCAAGATTGAGATTGTTAATGAATCATGGAATTCCTGAAGATATTCGCTGGTTGATTGAAGCAAAGGTCCGATTATCAAGTGAGTCCTCTAACTTTTTCATTTCACACATGCCTGGAATAGGTAAAAGCACTTTTGCAAAGAAGCGTCGTGCAAAACGACTGGATGTCTGTCATCGATGTGCTAGATGGACTTGTAATACACAATGTCGTTCTTTAGGAATGGTATCTATAAACCGTAAAGATAAAATACAATTCATTAAGGATGGCCTGAGTAAGGCGTCTTTAGATAATCTTCTATTGACTCTTGAGACGCATCCTAGTAGAGATGTGCATCGTGCAATTCATGATTTATGTCCACTATTTCATAAAGAACATGATCGACTTAGTCTTGGGAATCTGACTAAAAAAGACCCTGTTTGCCAGTTTTTAAGAAAACTGGATGGGAAGCCTATCCCCGACCCATAGAGGGCGTTTAAGCCGTTCTTGGACATAAAACCAAGGGAAGATGTGAGCCACAATCACAACTACCTATACATAGACATGCTTTTTCAAAAGTAAATAGATAAATAAATAAAAAGAGAGAGAGAGAGTGTGAGACTCCAGCTGGCCTACATATAGGTGCTATGATTGCCTTTCTAATTTCTCATCTATCAAACCCTCTCTTCCTTCCTTTCATTTCTACTTAAGCCATACATTCAACAAATACAGAAGTGTGTAGAAATGGCAAGTTCCTCAAGTCATCATATAAGAAATATTTATGTTTTCGGTGGATCTAGTCCTAGGAAAGAAAAGGAGTTTTTAGAATCAACAAATCATCTTGGTCAAGTGCTAGCTAAAAGAAAGATTCATTTAGTGTATGGGGGAGGCAGTCTTGGGTTAATGGGAGGTGTGTCAATAACTGCATTTTTTGGAGGTAGTCAAGTTTTGGGGGTCGTCCCCAAACCTTTAGCACAAGGGGACATCATTGGAAAAACAATTGGAGAGGAACTTCAGGTCTCCACAATGTCGGCTCGAATGAATGCAATGTTTAACCATGCTGATGCCTTCATTGCTTTACCAGGTGGTCTAGGCACACTTCATTACTTTACCAGGTGGCCTAGGCACATTGGAAGAGATCTTTCATATTTCCTCTTGGGCTCAACTGCACATTCACCATAAACCCATATATTTGTTAAATGTTAATGGTTATTATGATAAGTTGTTGTCTTTTCTTGATCATGCTGTGGAACAGGAATTTCTGACATCTTTTGCATGAAAAATCATAATCTCTACTGCTATTGCTGAACAATTGATTGATCAACTACAATCTTTCATTCCTGTGATTGATCCCTCCATGAGTCGTATAAATTGGTCATCTAAGGAAAGCTGTAAAAAGCTTAGATTGGATTTGAGCCTTCATTTGTGAATCTTTGTGTCTTTTGGTTTTATTATTGTGTTTTGTTGTTACTTTTATTTGTTTTCGTGTGTTTCAGGTTTGTTAGTGTCCGTTATTTCAGGTGATATTTTTTATACTCTATCTTTCTACCTTTAAACATTGAGAAAAATGTTTTGTCTTAGTTGGGGGGAGAGGGTAGTAGCTAAAAAAAAAAAAAACTATTTTCTATTTCATAAAGCATGTGAAAAATTATTGTTACTATAATGGTAAAGTAAGGAGAACTTTTATGACTCTTGAGACGCATCTTAGTAACCATTCTTAACAAGGTCTATCATAATACTTTTTGAAATATTCAGGTTTACAAACTCTCGCATTGTTATCACTTAATTTTGCTCATATACTTATTTAACATGCATTCTTAAACCTTAATTTACACACACACACTTTAACATATGATTGTAGGTTGCATATTGGATTATTACATTATTTATGTTCTTTTGTTAAAGGTAACACCTAAGAAAAAGGGATAGTATATAATTAAAAAGAAAAGAAAAAAAAATGATGGTAATAAAAATGTAGATAAGTTTGGTTTCGTAGCCTCCCTAACCTAAGCAATTAAGCCCGAAGGGGTGTTTTAACACCTAATACCCTAAAGTCAACTGACTTGGGAGCTTAAGGGAATCAAACATTGCACTATCTACATATCAGTATCTGCGACCCGAGTTAGTAAGCTCATAGGGGTGTCTTAACACCTAATGCCCTAAGACCAACTGGTTTGGGAGTCATTAGGTCAACGCTTGTTACATGGGTTAAAGATGCATGGTGTTTTTAAATTATATGTATATATATTTAGAAAAAAGAAAAAAAAGAAGAAGACAAAAATAATAATCCCAACCCAAGGAAGTTAACCTTAAACATTAGAACAAAAATTTTGTTTTCTTCCAAGAAAAGCCCCATAATTATGTGTTGATACATTGAGTACAAAAGAAAGGTTTATGAATATCTTGTTAAGAGGTATTGAGCAGGTATATAAATTTAACGAGAGTTTGTTTATCTGGATAGATTAATGGAAGTTAAATGATGAATACCTTGCTTTGTGGAATTTGCAAATTGTTTTTCTATTTTAACGCTTTGATTACTAGGGACTAGTAATAAGTTGGTTGGGGGGTGCGATTAGTACTTAAAAGTGCATTTTTATCAAGGTTTTATATCATCATTTTGCACTTGAAGTATCAATAACTTCTAAACTAAAGCATGTTTTATAATAATATATCTAATAATATAAGATACCTTTAATTTGTGGTAAATGTTCATTTTAAATGCAGGCCTATCACATAAATGAAAGGATTGATTGATGACTTTAAAAACTTAAATTGCAAGGGCAAAAGGATGACCAAAATTAGAAAAGAGATGTCGGTGCAATCCAAATCGGAACACTGTTCGGTAATTGGGTCATATCTGGAGCTATAGATCTTAGATTTAGGTCTACTTTATATGGATGGAAAGGTAAGACATAGGCCTACAACTTTCATATGGAGCTCAAGATCAATTAGTCAATTACTCATCAAATTAGTCATCAAAATCAATAGTTCCCAATTTTAGCCTATAAAAGGAGGCATTTGCCATGCATTTAGGCATCTTGGTGTCTTGATGAAGATCATGCTCTTGCTTTCTCTCTTTGTATTTTTTGTAATGTTTATGCTTTGCTTTCATTAATATCAAGTTTATGTCTTTCATTTTCTTTCATTTACTCAGTGAACTTTTATCTTATTTATGTTCTTATTTTGTTTATTTATTCTTCCTTTTTATTTTATTCCTACACGTGCATGAGAGTGTGGTCACGTACATCAAGTGGTAGACTTTGTAGGGTATCCTCATCATTTTCAGAAAATATGGCCGAAGAAGATAATCAATCACTTCATAATGAGAATAATGAGAATAACCGTGCTAGAACACTTAGAGACCACATGAATCCCACAAGAACAAGTGCACCATCATGCATAGTTTTTCCTCCTGATGCATCTCATTTTAATTTTAAACCAGGTATTATTCAACTTTTACCTTCTTTTCATGGTTTGGAATTGGAAAATCCATACTTGCATTTAAGGGAATTTGAGGAGGTCTGCAACACATATAATAATTTAAATTGTAGCATGAACACCATTAGATTAAAGCTTTTTCCTTTTTCATTAAAAGATAAAGCTAAAACATGGCTACAAAATTTAAGACCAGGATCCATTCGTGCTTGGGATGAAATGCAACAACAGTTTTTAAAGAAGTTTTTTCCATCTCATAGAACAAACTCTTTCAAGAGACAAATCACCACTTTCACTCAAAAACCAGGAGAAACATTTTACCAATGTTGGGATAGGTATCGAGACTTGCTTAGTACTTGCCCTCATCATGGTTTTGAAACATGGAGATTGGTTTCACATTTCTATGAAGGGTTAACACCTAAAGATAGGCAAATGGTTGAATTGATGTGCAATGGAACTTTTGAAGATAAAGACCCTGATGAAGCAATGGAGTACTTAGACTTGTTAGCTGAAAATGCTCAAAATTGGGACACCGCGGGTACATATGAGGCACCGAGTAAAACTCAACCTCATACATCTAGTGGAGGTATGTACAACCTTAGGGAAGATCATGACCTTCAAGCCAAGTTTGCATCTTTAGCTAGAAAAGTCGAGGCACTAGAATTGAAAAAGAGTGGTCAATTAAAATCTGTTGAAAACATTGTGTGTCAAATCTGTGAAACAAATGAACACTCAACCAACGATTGTCCAACCTTGCCTTCTTTTAAAGAATGTCTCCATGAACAAGCCCATGCTTTAAACAGTTTTCAAAGGGCCAACCACAACCCATACTCCCAAACATACAACCCTGGTTGGAGAAATCACCCAAATTTTAGTTGGAAGAGTGACAATGCACAAACTTCACAACCACCGTTTCAAGCACACCATAATTTCCAAAATTCTCATGGATATGCACCTCCTTATGCTCCACCTCCTAGAAGAAATCTTGAGGAAACATTGCATGCATTCATTGAAAAGCAAGAGACAATCAATACTCAACTTGCTCAAAACATGACAGATTTTAAAGATACTCTTGCTAAATTAACATCTGCTCTCAGTTTCCAAGAGAAAGGTAAGTTTCCATCTCAAACACAACAAAATCCCAAAGGGCAATACAATGCAAATGCAAGTAGTTCCGGAAGCCAACACATGGATCAAGTCAAATCAGTCACTACTCTGCGCAGTGGTAAGGTTATTGAAAAACCCTCTCTTGAACCTTATGAGAAAGATGATGAGTCAATCTCTGAGGGTAAGGAAGGGGTTGAATCTGAAAATTGCAAAGAAACGACTGATTCACCGCCAGCACTTCCATTTCCTCAAGCCATGACCAAACAAAGGAAAGTCAATCACAATTCTGAAATTTATGAAATTTTCAAACAGGTAAGGATCAATATACCTTTGTTGGACGCTATTAAACAGGTTCCTTCCTATGCTAAATTTTTGAAAGATCTATGCACTGTGAAGAGGAAACTGAATGTGAAAAAGAAAGCCTTTCTAGCCGAACAAGTAAGTGTCATTCTTCAGAACAATAATGCTTTGAAATATAAAGACCCTGGTTGTCCTACAATTTCTTGCTTTATTGGAGAGCATAAAATTGAAAGAGCCTTACTTGATCTTGGAGCTAGTGTGAATTTACTTCCATATTCAGTTTTTAGAGTCTCAATCTAGGTGAGTTAAAACCAACTTCTATAACTCTTTTACTTGCCGATAGATCTATAAAAGTGCCTAGAGGAATAATTGAAGATGTGTTAGTACAAGTCGATAAATTCATTTATCCTGTGGATTTTATTGTCTTGGACACACAACCTGTTGAAGTATGTAAGTCATTTCCTGTTATTTTAGGACGTTCATTTCTTGCAACTTCTAATGCATTGATTAATTGTAGGAATGAACTGATGAAGCTATCATTTGGAAACATGACATTGGAGATGAATATTTTCAACATTTGTAAGCAACCTGGAGATGATAATGATTTACAAGAAGTAGATCATATTGACGAATTAGTTTATGATCAATTTGAATCTACTTTAAGTAAAAATGAATAGGATGAATCTGAAGATTTGCAAATGATTTATTGTGAGGAAGAAATCACGGATGAAAAACACACCAAAAATGTTGATGCGAATCTTTTGTCAATCGTGATAATAGATTCGACATCTGACATCACACCAATCGATGATTACTTTCCTAACGAATCCTTACTTTCTCTTTGTCCAATGCCTTAGTATGATAAAAATATCAATTTTCTTGCTTTAGGAGATTTGCAAGCTGATTGGACTACCCAAGACAAAGAAAATTTTTTGAACAAAGTGAAGAGCTTTTATTGTGATGACCCTAACTTATTCAAATATTGTCCTGATCAAATATTTCAAAGATTCATTCCCGACAATAAGGTAAGTAATGCCATTAAACTTTGTCATTCTGAAGCATGTGGAAGTTATTTCTCGAAAAAAAAAAGACAGCTGCAAAAATCTTTCAAAATGGATTTTATTGGCCCACCATGTTCAAGGACACACATGTATTCTACAAGTCTTGTGAAAATTGACAAAAAGTAGACACTAGTCAAAAAGTTTTGTTTTATAATTCTAAACTCTATGCATTCCCTAAATAGCTAAGATCAAGATGGAGCAATCCTTATGGGGCCTGTGATATTGAGAATTCAATGAATGACAATAATTTTAAGAAAAATGGACATCGTTTGAAAGCTTACTTTGATAATTTTCCTAGTGAAAATGAATCAACTGGTTTGAATGATCTTGTAGATAAAGGTTGATTATTTTTCTCACATTGTTTTTGTGTTTATTTTTGAGTGATTTTTGCTAGTTTCTCTCACCCTAGTAAAATGGCGGATAACGGTACTTCATGACTTAAGTTGGTTCTTTCAGTTTCCCATAATAACTGATATGTGTGTATATATTTGTGCAATTCTTTGAATCTCTCTTCCAATTCTCATTTGAAAATGGACACGAATCTTGAAAAATTGAAAAAATATTTTCTCGCTTTGCCTCAGAATACGATTAGAAAAATTTACTGTGCTAGATATGCAAGATTGAGATTGTTAATGAATCATGGAATTCCTGAAGATATTCGTTGGTTGATTGAAGCAAAGGTCCAATTATTAGGTGAATCCTCTAACTCCTTCATCTCACATATGCCTGGAATAGGTAAAAGCATTTTTGCAAATAAATGTCGTGCAAAACGACTGAAAGTCTATCATCGATGTGCTAGATGGACTTGTAATACACAATGTCGTTCTTTCGGAATGGTATCTATAAACCGTCAAGATAAAATACAATTCATTAAGGATGGTCTGAGTAAGGAGTCTTTAAATAATCTTCTATTGACTTTTGAGAC
>NW_011503525.1:0-2223 GCF_000495115.2 Populus euphratica
TGACCAAAAGATTAATGTCTTCTTCCAAGTGCAGGAGTGTCGAAGTAATAAATAACCCGGCAAGACCGGAGTCAAACCATAGAGAGGTTAATTGTATAAATTATAGATAATAATAATTCAACAACAACAACAATAACAACAACAACAACACTAATAATAATAGTAGTAGTAATACTACTACTACTACTAATAATAATAGAAGAAGAAGAAGAAGAAGAAGAAGAAGAAGTTGATAAGAACTTTGAGATGGAAGATTAACGTAAGGATTAAACAATGATAACAACAAATATCATGGCTAGAGGATCCACTAATGGTATGTCAAAAAAGTATAGTATAAACTCTTATTATTCAATTAGAAACCACACGCAAAGGAGGTTCCAATTAGATTATAATTTGTTAACATGATTACATTAGTTATCTTATTTGTTTAATGCTAATACTTATAAATCTCGTTAGGCATTCATGATTATAACTTATATTAACAACAAATCAAGTTCTTTTCATAGCCCAGGTGTTGATTATACCATACAGGATGAGATATGAAAGTGCTAAGCATTTGATGTACCAAGTGTTATACAACATAAATCTAGATTAGTCATTTAACAAGTAAAGTATTAAAGAGTTAACAAGATAATAAATACAAAACATGTTAGTATCAAACATTAAAAGGCATAAACAAGATATTAATAAAAATAAAACTTAAAAATACAAAGAGAGAAAGCAAGAACATGATCTTGATCTGGAGACTAAGATGCCTAAATGCATGGTAAATGCCTCCTTTTATAGGTCAAAATAGAAAAACTATTGATTTGATGACTAATTGATGAGTGGATGACCAACTTTTGACTTGGTGACAATATTTATATTCTCTTGTCTGCCCAAAACATCATTGATAACGTCAGAACTAGAACCACTTAAAAACATAAAAGTTGCAGAAAATTGTCTCAGCTTTCCAGAAAAAAATGGGCCAAACACTAACAGTTCTCGAGCTGTAGGATTAATTTGAACTTCTTTGTTGTTGCTACAATTTAGACTTGAAAATGACCTTTTTAAATCTTGAGCTCCATATAA
The DNA here is from genome assembly GCF_000495115.2 of Populus euphratica. Classification (NCBI taxonomy): domain Eukaryota; kingdom Viridiplantae; phylum Streptophyta; class Magnoliopsida; order Malpighiales; family Salicaceae; genus Populus; species Populus euphratica. The sequence continues at coordinate 1,072 of NW_011503525.1, forward strand.
AAGTTGTAGGCCTATGTTTTATCTTTCCATCCATATAAAGTAGACCTAAATCCAACATCTACCGCTCCAGATATGACCCAATTACTTAATAGTGTTCTGGTTTGGACTGCACCAACATCTCTTTTCTAAGTTTGACCATCTTTTTATCCTTTCAATTTTAGTTCTTAAACTCATCAATCAATCCTTTTATTTATGTGATAAACCTGCATTTAAAATGAAAATTTACCACAAATTAAAGGTATCTTATATTATTAGATATGTTATTATAAAACATGTTTTAGTTAAAGAGTTATTGATACTTCAAGTGCAAAATGATAATATAAAACCTTGATAAAAATGCACTTTTAAGTACTAATCATACCCCCCAACTAGCTTATTACTAGTCTCTAGTAATCAAAGCATTAAAATAGAAAATCAATTTGCAAATTCCACAAAGCAAGGTATTCGTCATTCAACTTCCATTAATCTATCTGGATAAATAAACTCTCATTAAATTTATATATCTGCTCAATACCTTTTAAACAAGATATTAATAAAACTTTCTTTTATGCTTAATATATCAATATATAGTTATGGGACTTTTCTTGAAAGAAAGAAAATTTTTTGTTCTAATGTTTATGGTTAACTTCCTTAGGTTGAGATTATTATTTTTTTCACTTTTTTTATTTTTTTTAAAAATATATACATATAACTTAAAACATCATGTATCTTTAACTCATATAATGAGCTTTCGGTTAATGACTCCGAGACTAATTGGTTTTAAGGTATTAGGTGTTGAGACACCCCTATGAGCATAGTAACTCGGGTTGCAGATACTGATATGTAGATAGTGCAATGTTTGATTCCCTTAAGCTTTTCTCCTCAACCCATGTAACAAGCGTTGGGCCAATAGCTCCCAAGTCAGTTGACTTTAGGGTATTAGGTGTTAAAACACCCCTTCGGGCTTAATTGCTTAGGTTAGGGAGGCTACGAAAGGACCAATAACTCCCAAGTCAGTTGACTTTAGGGTATTAGATGTTGAAACACACCTTCGAGCTTAATTGCTTAGGTTAGGGAGGCTACGAAACCAAACTTATCTATATTTTTATTATTATCATTTTATTTTTATTTTATTTTATTTTTGGTTTTTTTAAAAAAAATATATACTGTCTC
>NW_011503525.1:2242-6922 GCF_000495115.2 Populus euphratica
TTTTTTTTTTTTTTTTTTTTAATTATATACAATCCCTTTCCCTTAGTTGTTACCTTTAACAAAAGAACATAAATAATGTAATAATCCAATATGCAACCCATAATCATATGTTAAAGTGTGTATGTGAAAATTAAGGTTCAAGAATACATGTTAAATGAGTATATGAGCAGAATGAAGTGATAACAATGTGAGAGTTTGTAAACCTGAATATTTCAAGAAGTATTATGATAGACCTTGTTAAGAATGGTTACTAAGATGCATCTCAAGAGTCACTTTAACAAAAGAACTCCTTTACTCTACCATCCTAGTAACAAAATTTTTGCACATGTTTTATGAAATAGAAAACACAGTTAGTTAATTTTTTTTGTTAACTATTACCCTCTCCCCCCAACCAAAATTAGACATTGTCCTCAATATCCTAAGGTAGAAAGATAGAGTACATAAGACATCACTTGAAATAAACAACACTGACAAACCTGAAACACATTTAAACAAATATAAGAAATAAGAAAACACAAATATTATGTTATTAATAAAACCAAAAGACACATAGATTCATGAATGAAGACTCAAATCTAATCTAAGCTTTTTACGGCTTTCTTTAGATGACCAATTTATACGACTCATGGAGGGATCAATTACAAGAATGAAAGATTATAGTTGGTTAATCAATTGTTCAGTAGTAGCAGCAAAGATTATGATTTGTCGTACAGAAGATGTTAGAAATTCCTGTTCCATAGCATGATCAACAAAGGACAACAACTTATCATAATAACCATTAACATTTAACAAACCTATGAGTTTATGGTGAATGTGTAGTTGGACTTAATAGAAAATATGAAAGATCTCTTTTAATATACCTAGACCACCTGGTAAGGCAATAAAGGCATCAACATGGTTAAACATTGCATTTTTTCAAGCAGACATTATGGAGACGTGTAGTTCCTCTCCAATTGTTTTCCAATGATGTCCCTTTGTGCTAAAGTTTTGGAGATGACCCCCAAAACTTGACTATCTCCTAAAAATATAGCTATTGATATACCTCCCATTAACCTAAGACTGCCTCCCCTATACACTAAATGAATCTTTCTCTCAGCTAGCACCTGACCAAGATGATTTGCTGATTCTAAAAACTCCTTTTCTTTCCCAGGACTAGATCCACTGAAAACACAAATATTTCTTTTATGATAACCTGAGAAACTTTCCATTTCTACACACTTCTATATTTATTGAATGTATGGGTTAAGTAGAAATGAAAGGAAGAAAGAGAGGATTTTATAGATGAGAAATTAAAAAGGCAATCATACCACCTACATGTAGGCCAACTAGAGACTCACACACTCTCTCTTTCTCTTTTTATTTATTTATTTATTTTTGAAAAAGCATGTGTATGTACAGGAAGTTATGATTGTGGCTCACATCTTCCCTTTGTTTTACGTCCAAGAACGGCTTAAACGCCCTCTATGGGTTGAAGATAAGCTTCCCATCCAGTTTTCTTAAAAACTGGCAAATAGGGTCTTTTTTAATCAGATTTCCAAGACTAAGTCGATCATGTTCTTTATGAAAATGAGGCCATAAATCATGAATTGCACGATACACATCTCCACTAGGATGCATCTCAAGAGTTAATAGAAGATTATCTATAGACTCCTTACTCAAGCCATCCTTAATGAATTGTATTTTATCTTTACGATTTATAGATACCATTCCTAAAGAACGACATTGTGCATTACAAGTCCATCTGGCACATCAATGACAGATTTTCAGTCGTTTTGCAGGACTTTTCTTTGCAAAAGTGCTTTTACCTGTTCCAAGCATGTGTGAAATTAAGGAATTAAAGGACTCACCTGATAATCGGACCTTTACTTCAATCAACTAGCAAATATCTTTAGGAATTCCATGATTCATTAACAACCTCAATCTTGCACATCTAGCACGGTAAATTTTTGTAATCACATTCTAGGGCAGAGCAGGAAAATACTTTTTCAATTTTTTAAGATTAGTGTTCATTTTCAAATGAGAATTGGAAGAGAGATTCAAAGAATTGCACAAATATATACACAAATATCAGTTATTATGGGAAATTGAAAGAACCGACTTAAGTCACAGAGTACCATTGTCCGCTATATGACTGGGGTGAGAGAAACTAGCAAAAATCACTTAAAAAGAAACATAAAAACAATGTGAGGAAAAAAAATCAATCTTTATATACAGGATCACCTAATTCAATAAAGTCATTTTCAATTAAAAAATTGTTAAAGTAAACTTTCAAATGATATCTATTTACCTTGAAAACATTGTTATTCTTTGGATTCTCGATATTACAGGCGCCACATGGATACACATGTTTCACAATAAAAGGACTGCTCCATCTTGATCTTAGTTTTCCAGGAAATAAATGCAGTTGAGAATTATAAAGTAAGACTTTTTGACCAACATTGAATGTTTTTCTCAGTATTTTCTTGTCATGAAACTCTTTAATTCTTGCTTTATGAATTCTTGAATTTTCATATGCATAATTTTTTATTTCCTCAAGCTCATTTATTTGTAATTTTCACAGTTGACTAGCATCATCAAGATTTGAATTGAAAGCTTTAATAGCCTAATAAGCTTTATGTTCAAATTCCATAGGCAAATGACAAGGTTTTCCATAGACTAGTCTATAAGGTGACATACCTAATGATGTTTTATAAGCAGTTTCATAAGCCCAAAGTGCATCATTAAGTCTTAAAGACCAATGTTTCCTATTAGGATTCGCTATTTTCTCCAAAATGTGTTTGATCTTCCTATTAGCAAGCTTTACTTGTCCACTTGTTTAAGGGTGATAAGGGGTGCCAACTTTGTGTGTGATTCCATATTTCTTCATTAAAGACTCAAATGGCTTATTGTAGAAATGTGTTTCACCATCACTTATCATGGCTTGAGGGATTCCATATCAACTCAAAATATGTTATTTCAAAAACTTTATCACTATTTTGTGATCATTGTTTCGAATTGGAATTGCCTCTATCCATTTTGAAACATAATCTACTACGACTAATATGTACAAGAAACTAAATGATGGAGGAAATAGACCCATGAAATCTATACCCCAACAGTCAAAGATCTCAATGACAAGAATAGTATTTAAAGGCATTATATGACATTTTGAAATAGATCCTAACTTTTGACAATTTTCACAAGACTTGCAAAATGCATGTGAGTTCTTGAACATGGTGGGCCACTAAAATCCACTTTGTAAGATTTTTACAGTTGTCTTTCTTGATGAGAAATGACCCTCACATGCCTCAGAATGACAAAATTTAATGACACTACTAACCTCATTGTCAGGAATGCATCTTCAAAATATTTGATCAGGATAATATTTGAATAAATATAGGTCATCCCAATAAAAGTTCTTCGCTTTGTTCAAGAATTTTCTTTTATCTTGGGTACTCTAATGAGTTGGCAATTGTCCTAAAACAAGATTTCTTATCTTATCTTTATCCCAAAACAGCATCTACAACATAATCACTAGCATCACACATTATTTCAAAAAGTAATGACCAATTAGGAGGTTGAATGATAAGAGCATAAGTAAGAAAGATTTTAAGTTTAATAAAGGTTTCTTCACAATGTTCAGTCCATTCAAAAATATTACCCTTTGTTAGAAGGTTACTTAAGGGCTTAGATATTACATTAAAATCTTTGATAAACCTTCTATAAAAACCAGCATGTCCTGAGAATGATCTAACATCTTTAATAGATTTTGGTGTTGGCAAGTTAGCAATTAACTTGATTTTAGATTTGTTAACCTCAATTGCTTTTGATAAAATAATGTGACCAAGTACAATGCCGTTTATTACCACAAAGTGATATTTTTCCCAATTCAATACAAGATTCTTCCCTTCACACCTGCTCAAAACCTTTCCTAAGTTAGTCAAACAATCATCAAATGAATCGTCAAAAAAAAAAATCATTTATAAAAATCTCAAGAAAATGTTCAACCATATCACTAAATATACTGAGCATGCATCTTTGAAACGTGGCTGGTGCATTTTATAATCCAAAAGGCATCCTTCGATACGCAAAAGTACCAAATAGACATGTGAAAGTAATCTTCTCTTAATCTTCCAATACAATTTTAATTTGGTTGTAACCTGAATAGCCATCTAAGAAACAATAAAATTCATGACCTACAACTCTTTCTAGGATTTGATCCATGAAAGGTAGGATTTGATACATGAAATGTAAAGAAAAATGATCTTTTCTAGTCATTGAATTAAGTTTTCTATAGTCAATGCACATGTGCCAACTGATTAGTACTTAAAAGTGTATTTTTTATCAAGGTTTTATGTCATCATTTTGCACTTGAAGTATCAATAACTCCTTAACTAAAACATGTTTTATAATAATATATTTAATAATATAAGATACCTTTAATTTATGGTAAATGTTCATTTTAAATGCAGGCCTATCACATAAATAAAGGGATTGATTGATGAATTTAAGAACTGAAATAGAAAGGACAAAGAGATGGCCAAACTTAGAAAAGAGATGGTGGTGCAATCCAAACAGAAGCACTGTTTGGTAATTGGGTCATATCTGGAGCTGTAGATTTCAGATTTAGGTCTACTTTATATGGATGAAAAGGTAAGACATAGGCCTACAACTTTCATATGGAGCCCAAGATCTAAAAAG
>NW_011503525.1:6932-9405 GCF_000495115.2 Populus euphratica
GTCCAAGATCTAAAAATGCCATTTTCAAGTCTAAATTGGAGCAACAACAAAGAGATCCGAATTTATCTTCCAGCCTGAGCACTGTTTAGTGTTGGCCCATATCTAGAGTTCTAGAAGTTCAAATGACCTGAATGTTTTACACAAGAAAGCTAAGACAATTTTCTACAACTTTTATATTTTTAAGTGGCTCCAATTTTGACGTTATCATTGATGTTTTGGGCAGACAAGAGAAGATAAGGATTGTCACCAAGTCAAGAGTTGGTCACCCACTCATCAATTAGTCATCAAATCAATGGTTCCCAATTTTGGCCTATAAAAGGAGGCATTTGCCATGCATTTAGGCATCTTGATTTCCAGATCAAGATCATGCTCTTGCTTTCTCTCTTTGTATTTTTTGTAATGTTTATGCTTTGCTTTCATTAATATCAAGTTTATGCCTTTCATTTCCTTTCATTTACTTAGTTAACTTTTATCTTATTTATGTTCTTATTTTGTTTATTTATTTTTCTTTCTTTCATTATGTCTAGCTAAGTTTATTATGTCAAGGTGAAAAGGTTATACTAATGGTGTAAGAATAAGTATAGTGTAAACTTAATATGGACTTTAATAGTTGATACTAACATGTTTTGTATTTGTTATCTTGTTCACTCTTTAATAGTTTGCTTGTTAAATGACTAATCTTGATTTATGTTGTATAACACTTGGTACAACAAATGCTTGGCACTTTCATAGCCCATAATGTATGCACTTTCATAGCCCATATGGTACAACAAATGCTTGGCACTTTCATAGCCCATACTGTATGGTATAACCGACACCTGAGCTATAAAAGGAACTTGATTTGTTGTTAACATAAGTTATAATCATGAATGCTTAACGAGATTTAGAAGTATTAGCATTAATTGAATAAGATGACTAATGTAATCATGTTAACAATCTATGATCTGATTGGAACCTCCTTTGTGTGCGGTTTCCAATTGAATAATAAGAGTTTATACTATACTTGTTTGACATATCATTAGTGGAACCTCTAACCTTGACATTTGTTATTATCATTGTTTAATCCTTACATTAATATTCCATCTCAAAGTTCTTATCTTCTTCTCCTTCTCCTTCTTTTTCTTTATTATTATTATTATTATTGTTATTGTTATTACTACTACTACTCCTCCTCCTCCTCCTATTATTATTATTCTTATTATTGTTGTTGTTGTTGTTGTTGTTGTTGTTATTATTGTTGTATTATTGTTATTTATAATTTGTACAATTAACCTCCTTGTGGTTCGACCCCGGTCTTGCCGGGTTATTTATTACTTCAACACTCTTGAACTTGGGAGAAGACATCAATCTTTTAGTTGTGTAAGATAGTATATAATTTGAAATAAAAATAAATCAAAAAAGAACAAAAAAAAATGAATGATGATAATAAAAATATAGATAAGTTTGGTTTTGTTGCCTCCTTAACCTAAGAAAAGCACGAAGGGGTGTTTTAACACCTAATACCCTAAAGTCAACTGACTTGGGAGCTATTGGCCCAACGCTTGTTACATGGGTTGAGGAGAAAAGCTTAAGGGAATCAAACAATACACTATCTACGTATCAGTATCTGCGACCCGAGTTACTAAGCTCGTAGGGGTGTCTCAATACCTAATGCCCTAAGACCAACTGGTCTGGGAGTTATTAGCCGAAAGCTCGTTACATGAGTTAAAGATGCATGGTGTTTTAAGTTATATATATATGTATTAAAAAAAAAAGAGAAAAAGAAAAAAAATAATCCCAATCCAAGGAAGTTAACCTTAAACATTAGAACAAAAATTTTGTTTCTTCCAAGAAAAGCCCCATAATTATGTGTTGATATATTGAGCACAAAAGAAAGGTTTATTAATATCTTCTTAAGAGGTATTGAGTAGATATATAAATTTAATGAGAGTTTGTTTATCCGGATAGAATAATGAAAGTTGAATGATGAATACCTTGCTTTGTGGAATTTGCAAATTGTTTTTCTATTTTAACACTTTGATTACTAGAGACTAGTAATAAGCTGGTTAGGGGGTGTGATTAGTACTTAAAAGTGCATTTTTTTATCAAGGTTTTGTGTCATCATTTTGCACTTGAAGTATCAATAACTCCTTAACCAAAGCATGTTTTATAATAATATATTTAATAATATAAGATACCTTTAATTTATGGTAAATGTTCATTTTAAATGCAGGCCTATCACATAAATGAAAGGATTGATTGATGACTTGAAGAACTTAAATTGCAAGGATAAAGAGATGGCCAAACTTAGAAAAGAGATGTCGGTGCAATCCAAACCGGAACACTGTTCGGTAAATGGGTCATATCTGGTAGATGGCGGTGCAATCCAAACAGGAGCACTGTTTGGTAATTAGGTCATATCTAGAGCTGGAGATTTCAGATTTAGGTCTACTTTATATGGATGAAAAGGTAAGACATAGGCCTACAACTTTCA
>NW_011503525.1:9438-9970 GCF_000495115.2 Populus euphratica
TATGGAGTCCAAGATCTAAAAATGCCATTTTCAAGTCAATATTGATTGATGACTTTAAGAACTTAAATTGCAAAGGCAAACACTTTCATAGCCCATACAAATTGGAGCAACAACAAAAAGGTCCGAATCTATCTTCCAACCCGAGCACTGTTCATTGTTTAGCCCATATCTGGAGTTCTAGAAGTCCAAATGACCTGAATTGTTTACACAAGAAAGCTGAGACAATTTCCTACAACTTTTATGTTTCAAGTGGCTCTAATTTTGACGTTATCAATGATGTTTTGGGCAGACAAGAGAAGATAAAGATTGTCACCAAGCAAGAGTTGGTCACCCACTCATCAATTAGTCATCAAATCAATAGTTCCTAATTTTAGCCTATAAAAGGAGGCATTTGCCATGCATTTAGGCATCTTGGTTTCCAGATCAAGATCATGTTTTTGCTTTCGCTCTTTGTATTTTTTATAATGTTTATGCTTTACTTTCATTATTATCAAGTTTATGCCTTTCATTTTCTTTCCTTTACTTAGTTAAC
>NW_011503575.1:0-9671 GCF_000495115.2 Populus euphratica
AAAACGTCATTGATAACGTCAAAACTGGAGCCAGTTGCAAACATGAAAGTTGTAGGCAATTGTCTCAGCTTTCTTGTATAAAAAATTCAGCTCATTTGGACTTCTAGAACTCCAGATATGGCTAAAATACCGAACAGTGCTCGGGCTGAAAGACAGATTCGGGCTTCTTTGTTGTTGCTACAATTTGGACTTGATAGTGGCCTTTTTAGATCTTGGGCTCTATATGAAAGTTGTAGGCCTATGTCTTACCTTTCCATCCATATAAATTGGACCTAAATCTGAGATCTGTAGCTCCAGATATGACCCAATTACCGAACAGTGTTCCGGTTTGGATTGCACCGACATCTCTTCTCTAAGTTTGACCATCTCTTTATCCAAACAGTGTTCCGGTTTGGATTGCACCGACATCTCTTCTCTAAGTTTGACCATCTCTTTATCCATGCAATTTAAGTTCTTCAAGTCATCAATCAATCCTTTCATTTATGTGATAGGCCTGCATTAAAAATAGACATTTACCACAAATTAAAGGTATCTTATATTATTAGATATATTATTATAAAACATGCTTTGGTTAAGGAGTTATTGATACTTCAAGTGCAAAATGATGATATAAAACCATGATAAAAATGCACTTTTAAGTACTAATCACAATTCTCTATAACTTTCATGTTTTCAAGTGGTTCTAATTTTGACGTTATCAATAACGTTTAGGGAAGACAAGAGAAGATAAGGATTATCACCAAGTCAAGAGTTGGTCACCCACTCATCAATTAGTCATCAAATCAATAGTTCCCAATTTTGGCCTATAAAAGGAGGCATTTGACATGCATTTAGGCATCTTGTTTTCTAAATCAAGATCATGCTCTTGCCTTCTCTCTTTGTATTTTTTGTAATGTTTATGCTTTGCTTTCATTAATATCAAGTTTATGCCTTTCATTTTCTTTCATTTACTTAGTTAAGTTTTATCCTATTTATGTTCTTATTTTGTTTATTTATTTTTCTTTCTTTCATTATGTTTAGCTAAGTTTATCATGTCAAGGTGAAAACATTATACTAATGGTGTAACAATAAGTATAATGTAAACTCAATATGGACTTTAATGTTTGATACTAACATGTTTTGTATTTGTTATCTTGTTCACTCTTTAATATTTTGCTTGTTAAATGACTAATCTAGATTTATACTATATAACACTTGGTACAACAAATACTTGGCACTCTCATAGGCCATCCTGTATAGTCTAACCGACACTTGAGCTATGAAAGGAACTTGATTTATTATTAACATAAGTTATAATCATGAATGCCTGACGAGATTTACAAGTATTAGTATTGATCGAATAAGATAACTAATGCAATTATATTAACAATTTATAATCTGATTGGAACCTTCTTTGTGTGTGTTTTCCAATTGAATAATAAGAGTTTATACTATACTTGTTTGACATACCATTAGTGGAACCTCTAACCTTGACATTTGTTATTATCATTGTTTAATCCTTACGTTAATATTCCATCTTGAAGTTCTCATCTTCTTATTCTTCTCCTTCTCCTTCTTTTTCTTTATTATTATTATTATTATTATTATTATTACTACTACTACTACTACTACTATTACTACTACTATTATTGTTATTGTTGTTGTTGTTATTATTGTTATTGTTGTTGTATTATTGTCATTTATAATTTATACAATTAACCTTCTTGTGGTTCGACCCCGATCTTGTCGGGTTATTTATTACTTCGACACTCTTGCATTTGGGATAAAACATCAATCTTTTAGTCGTGTCAAAAATATCATTCATGATTCGTTGAAATTCAGATGAAGCATTTTTTAGTCCAAAAGGCATGACATTCCATTCGTATTGGCCAAAAGGAATTGTAAGAGCAGTTTTATATCTATCTTTAGGATCAATCGGGATTTGCTAAAATTCGGATTTCATATCGAACTTAGAAAATATGAATGTAAAGTGCAATTTTCATAACAAATCTTTTTTGTTGGGGATTGGGTATCTAATTCATTTGAGAGCAGAATTTAGAGGTTTGTAATTGATCACAAGTCTTGGTGTGCCTCTTTTAATTTCAGAGTTTTTATTCACATAAAAGGCTGCACATGACTAGAGTGATCAAGACTTTTGAATAAGACCTTTAGACTCGAGATCGTGGATTTCAAGTCTACAATGCTGTTCTAAATCAGCATTCATTTATGTAGGTCTTGCTTTTGTAGGTAATAGTTTTTTTGAAAAAGTATCTTTATAGAGAAAATCAACCATGTGTTGTTTTCTTTTCCCGAAAGCATTAGTAAGTCTGAACAGATCTGTTATTCAATCTTATTTTGTAAATCAACGACTTTTTTTTTTTGTAAATCAGGGTGTTGTAGTTGTTTAGTTATACGACAAAAGGAAACATAGTTTTGTAAATTATGTAAATGAAATTGTTTTTCATGAATTAGTGCATTGATATGATAAGTATGTATAGAGCATGTTTTAATTAATTTTAAATTTCTAGTCTTAGACTTCTCTAAGAATGGGAAAACGAGTTTGATATTGTTGATTTTTGAAGTAATACAATTATGAGGTGCTTCATATGAAGTGATCATGCCAATGAATGGAGTGCCAAGAATGATGGTATGATTAATATCTTTTATAATAACAAAAACTATTTTCAGAGAAATGCCTTTATTGAAAACAGAGGCTTGAGTTTTTCCTGCAATATGTAATTTTGAATTATTAGCAGCAGAGAGTTTTTCAAAGGTATCTTGTAAAAATCATTTTGGAATCGCTCTTTCTTTGATGCAATTCAAATCTGCACCTATATCAAATAAGGCAATGGTGTCAAGTTTGAAGTCTTCTGAGAAAATAAGAGTAATTCTAATTAAATATTTTTGAAAGATATTTGTGTTAATACGTTTAGAAAATCATCTGAAATATGCTCAATATTTGTAAGTGTATGTGGTAATGCATGAGATTCAATGTTTGATCTTCTATATCAGACTTAGTATCAAACTGACTTTCTATTTTTGACAGAAGATGTTGGAGTATGGCAAAATCTTTTTGTTGGGCTTGTTTGAGGGATTGTAATTCGGATTTGAGGGTTTTTATCTCATAATGTAATTCTGGAATGGTAATTGTGGTTTTGGATTTCTTTTTGTTAACGATCTTTGTAAGGTCATAGGTATTGGTGCTGGTAGAGGGTAATATGGAGCAGTTTGAAGGGTTAAATGATGGAGGAAGCTCTGGTTTGTTGAAGTCTTTCAACAATTTTTCCAAGTAGGTTTTTTTAAGGTAAGGATCATCAAGTCTTTTGATAGCCTAAAGAATGAATTCCTCATCTTGGGTCAAGACGTTGATTAGTTTGGAATTTATAGAGGTATCTAAAGTAACACTAGTAGTTGCTATTTCATCGATTTGAAATTCTTTTTTAGAAGTGTCTGAAGGAGAGAGGTTAGTGTTTGTAGCTTCAATATAGAGGTTTTGTATTTGGTTGATAGTATCTTCATCTATTTGGAGCTCATGAAGTTTGGTATTGACTTTGCAGAAACGGGATATATGTCTTTTCTGGTTACATTTGTAACAAGTAATGTTTTTAGGGTCAAATTTTGTTTTGGGTTTTGACTGAAAAGGTCTTTGAGGCTTAGTAAATTTGTAGGGCTTTTTGTAGTAAGGTTGATTGACACGACTAAAAGATTAATGTCTTCTCCCAAGTGCAGGAGTATCGAAGTAATAAATAACCCGGCAAGACCGGGGTCGAACCACAGGGAGGTTAATTGTACAAATTATAAATAACAATAATACAACAACAATAACAATAATAACAACAACAACAACAACAACAACAACAACAACAACAATAATAATAATAGTAGTAGTAGAAGTAGTAGTAGTAGTAGTAGTAATAAAGAAAGAGAAGAAGAAGATAATAATAATAATAAGAGAAGAAGAAGAAGATGATGAGAACTTGGAGATGGAAAATTAATGTAAGGATTAAACAATAATAATAACAAATGTCAAGGTTAGAGGTTCCACTAATGGTATATCAAACAAGTATAGTATAAACTCTTATTATTGAATTGGAAACCACACACAAATGAGGTTCCAATTAGATTATATATTGTTAACATGATTACATTAGTCATCTTATTCAATTAATGCTAATACTTGTAAATCTCGTCAAGCATTCATGATTATAACTTATGTTAACAACAAATTAAGTTCCTTTCATAGCTCAGGTATCGGTTATACCATGATTATGACAGTGCCAAGCATTTGTTGTACCGAGTGTGCCAAACATGTTAGTATCAAACATTAAAGTCCATATTAAGTTTACATTATACTTATTCTCACACCATTAGTGTAACCTTTTCACCTTGACATAATTAACTTAGCTAGACATAATGAAAGAAAGCAAAATAGATAAACAAAATAAGAACATAAAAGCTAACTAAGTAAAGGAAAGGAAATGAAAGGCATAAACTTGATATTAATGAAAGAAAAGCATAAACATTACAAAAAATACAAAGAGAGAAAGGAAGAGCATAATCTTGATCTGGACACCAAGATGCCTAAATGCATGGCAAATGCCTCCTTTTATAGGCCAAAATTGGGAACTATTGATTTGATGACTAATTGATAAGTGGGTGGCCAACTTTTGACTTGGTGACAATCCTTATCTTCTCTTGTCTGCCCAAAACATCATTGATAAAGTCAAAATTGGAGCCAGTTGCAAACATGAAAGTTGTAGGCAATTGTCTCAGCTTTCTGGTATAAAACATTCAGCTCATTTGGACTTCTAGCACTCCAGATATGGCCAAAATACTGAACAGTGCTCGGGCTGAAAGACAGATTCGGGCTTCTTTGTTGTTGCTACAATTTGGACTTGATAATGGCCTTTTTAGATCTTGGGCTCCATATGAACGTTGTAGGCTTATGTCTTACCTTTCCATCCATATAAATTAGACCTAAATCTGAGATATATAGCTCTAGATATGACCCAATTACCGAATAGTGTTCTGGTTTGGATTGCACCGACATCTCTTTTCTAAGTTTGGCCATCTCTTTATCCTTGCAGTTTAAGTTCTTCAAGTCATCAATCAATCCTTTCATTTATGTGATAGGCCTACATTAAAAATAGACGTTTACCACAAATTATAGGTATCTTATATTATTAGATACATTATTATAAAACATATTCTAGTTAAGGAGTTATTGATATTTTAAGTGCAAAATGATGATATAAAACCATGATAAAAATGCACTTTTAAGTACTAATCACACCCCCCAACCAGCTTATTACTAGTCCCTAGTAATCAAAGCATTAAAATAGAAAACAAATTTGTAAATTTCACAAAGCAAGGTATTCATCATTTAACTTCCATTAATCCATCCAGATAAACAAACTCTCATTAAATTTATATATCTGCTCCATACCGCTTAACAAGATATTAATAAACCTTTCTTTTGTGCTTAATGTATCAACACATAATTATGGGGCTTTTCTTGGAAGAAAACAAAATTTTTGTTATAATGTTTAAGGTTAACTTCCTTGGGTTGGGATTACTATTTTTGTCTTTTTTTTTTTAACTCTATATACATATACTTTAAAAAAATCATGCATCTTTAACCCATGTAATGAGCTTTCACCTAATGACTCCCAGACCAGTTGGTCTTAGGGCATTAGGTGTTAAGACACCCCTACGAGCTTAGTAGCTCGGGGCGCAGATACTGATATGTAGATAGTGCAATGTTTGATTTTCTTAAGCTTTTCTCCTCAGCCCATGTAACAAGCGTTGGGCCAATAGCTCCCAAGTCAGTTGACTTTAGGGTATTAGGTGTTAAAACACGCTTTCGAGCTTAATTGCTTAGGTTAGGGAGGCTACGAAACCAAACTTATCTACATTTTTATTATCATCATTTTTTTTTCTTTTTTTCTTTTTTTTTCTTTTTGTTTTTTAATTATATACAATCCCTTTCCTTAGTTGTTACCTTTAACAAAAGAACATAAATCCTTAGTTGTTACCTTTAACAAAATTATATACAATCCCTTTCCCTTAGTTGTTACCTTTAACAAAAGAACATAAATAATGTAATAATCCAATATGCAACCCACAATCATATGTTAAAGTGTGTGTGTGTAAAGTAAGGTTTAAGAATACATGTTAAATAAGTATATGAGCAGAATTAAGTGGTAACAATACGAGAGTTTGTAAACCTGAATATTTTAGGAAGTATTATAATAGACCTTGTTAAGAATGATTACTAAGATGCGTCTTAAGAGTTACTTTAACAAAAGAACTCCTTTACTCTGCCATCCTAGTAACAACAATTATGCACATGCTTTATGAAATGAATTTATCGACTTGTACTAACACATCTTCGATTATTCCTCTAGGCACTTTTACAGATCTATCGGCAAGTAAAAGAGATATAGAAGTTGGTTTTAATTCACCTAAATTGAGACTTTGAAAAACTGAATATGGAAGTAAATTCACACTAGCTCCAAGATCAAGTAAGCTCTTTCAATTTTATACTCTCCAATAAAGCAAGAAATTGTAGGACAACCAGGGTCTTTATATTTCAAAGCATTATTGTTCTGAAGAATAGCACTTACTTGTTCGGCTAGAAAGGCTTTCTTTTTCACATTCAGTTTCCTCTTTACAATGCATAGATCTTTCAAAAATTTAGCATAGGAAGGAACCTGTTTAATAGCATCCAGCAAAGGTATATTGATCCTTACCTGTTTGAAAGTTTCAAAAATTTCAGAGTTGTGACTGACTTTCCTTTGTTTGGTCATGGCTTGAGGAAATGGAAGTGCTGGCGGAGAATCAATCTTTTCTTTGCAATTTTCAGATTCAACCCCTTCCTTACCCTCAGAAATTGACTCATCATCTTTCTCATAAGGTTCAAGAGAATTGATTCATCATCTTTCTCATAAGGTTCAAGAGAGGGTTTTTCAATAACCTTACCACTGCGCAGAGTAGTGACTGATTTGACTTGATCCATGTGGTGACTTCCAGAACTACTTGTATTTGCATTGTATTGTTCCTTGGGATTTTGTTGTGGTTGAGATGGAAACTTACCTTTCTCTTGGAAATTGAGAACAAATGTTAATTTTGAAAGAATATCTTTAAAATCTGTCATGTTTTGAGCAAGTTGAGTATTAATTGTCTCTTGCTTTTCAATGAATGCATGCAATGTTTCCTCAAGATTTCTTCTAGGAGGTGGAACATAAGGAGGTTCATATCCATGATAATTTTGGAAATTATGGTGTGCTTGAAACTGTGGTTGTGAAGTTTTTGCATTGTCACTCTTCCAACTGAAATTTTGGTGATTTCTCCAACCAGGTGACACGACTAAAAGATTGATGTCTTCTCCCAAGTGCAAGAGTGTCGAAGTAATAAATAACCCGGCAAGACCGGGGTCGAACCATAGGGAGGTTATTTGTACAAATTATAAATAACAAAAATATAACAACAATAACAATAACAATAACAACAACAATAAGTAGTAGTAGTAGTAGTAGTAGTAGTAGTAGTAGTAGTAGTAGTAGTAGTAGTAGTAGTAGTAGTAGTAGTAGTAGTAGTAGTAGTAGTAGTAGTAGTAGTAGTAGTAGTAGTAGTAGTAGTAGTAGTAGTAGTAGTAGTAGTAGTAGTAGTAATAATAATAATAATAATAATAATAATAATAGTAGTAGTAATAATAATAATAATAATAAAGAAAGAGAAGAAGAAGAAGATGATGAGAACTTGGAGATGGAAAATTAATGTAAGGATTAAACAATAATAATAACAAATGTCAAGGTTAGGGGTTCCACTAATGGTATATCAAACAAGTATAGTATAAACTCTTATTATTGAATTGGAAACCACACACAAAGAAGGTTCCAATCAAATTATATATTGTTAACATGATTACATTAGTCATCTTATTCAATTAATGCTAATACTTGTAAATCTCGTCAAGCATTCATGATTATAACTTATGTTAACAACAAATCAAGTTCCTTTCATAGCTCAGGTGTCGGTTATACCATACATTATGGGCTATGAAAGTGCCAAGCATTTGTTGTACCAAATGTTATACAACATAAATCAAGATTAATCATTTAACAAGCAAAGTATTAAAGAGTGAACAAGATAACAAATATAAAACATGTTAGTACCAAACAGTGCAGGAGTGTCGAAGTAATAAATAACCCGGCAAGACCGGGGTCGAACCACAGGGAGGTTATTTGTACAAATTATGAATAACAATAATACAACAACAATAACAATAACAATAACAACAACAACAACAACAATAATAATAATACTAATAATAATAATAATAGTAGTAGTAGTAGTAGTAGTAGTAGTAGTAGTAGTAGTAGTAGTAGTAGTAGTAATAATAAAGAAATAGAAGAAGAAGAAGATGATGAGAACTTGGAGATGGAAAATTAATGTAAGAATTAAACAATAATAATAACAAATGTCAAGGTTAGAGGTTCCACTAATGGCAATAATAATAACAAATGTGTAAGGATTAAACAATAATAATAACAAATGTCAAGGTTAGAGGTTCCACTAATGGTATATCAAACAAGTATAGTATAAACTCTTATTATTGAAATGGAAACCACACACAAAGGAGGTGCCAATCAGATTATATATTGTTAACATGATTACATTAGTCATATTATTCAATTAATGCTAATACTTGTAAATCTCGTCAAGCATTCATGATAATGGCCTTTTTAGATCTTAGGCTCCATATGAACGTTGTAGGCCTATGTTTTACCTTTCCATCCATATAAATTGGACCTAAATCTGAGATCTGTAGCTTCAGATATAACCCAATTACCGAACAGTGTTCCGGTTTGGATTGCACCGACATCTCTTCTCTAAGTTTGACCATCTCTTTATCCATGCAATTTAAGTTCTTCAAGTCATCAATCAATCCTTTCATTTATGTGATAGACCTGCATTAAAAATAGACATTTACCACAAATTATAGGTATCTTATATTATTAGATACATTATTATAAAACATATTTTAGTTAAGGAGTTATTGATACTTCAAGTGCAAAATGATGATATAAAACCATGATAAAAATGCACTTTTAAGTACTAATCACACCCCTCAACCAGCTTATTACTAGTCCCTAGTAATTAAAGTGTTAAAACAATTTGCAAATTTCACAAAGCAAGGTATTCATCATTTAACTTCCATTAATCTATCCAGATAAACAAACTCTCATTAAATTTATATATCTGCTCAATACCACTTAACAAGATATTAATAAACCTTTCTTTTGTGCTCAATGTATCAACACATAATTATAGGGCTTTTCTTGGAAGAAAACAAAATTTTTGTTCTAATGTTTAAGGTTAACTTCCTTGGGTTGGGATTACTATTTTTGTCTTTTTTTTTTCTTTTTTTTTTTTAACTCTATATACATATACTTTAAAAACATCATGCATCTTTAACCCATGTAACGAGCTTTCAGCTAATGACTCTCAGACCAGTTGGTCTTAGGGCATTAGGTGTTAAGACACCCCTACGAGCTTAGTAACTCGGGTCGCAGATACTGCTATGTAGATAGTGCAATGTTTGATTCCCTTAAGCTTTTCTCCTCAACCCATGTAACAAGCGTTGGGCCAATAGCTCCCAAGTCGGTTGACTTTAGGGTATTAGGTGT
>NW_011503510.1:0-10150 GCF_000495115.2 Populus euphratica
TACTAATCATAACTTTGAAACAACAAAGAGGCAAGGAAAAGACATATTTCTTTGAAAAGACAAAGTGTGATCCCAAAATAAAAGTGATGAATAGAAAAATTCCATAACAAAATTGTTGGCAATGTGACACCCTAATTAGCTTCTCTAGCAATCATTTATGTCTTATCATTGCTTATCGACTTTTGTTATGCTTGTGAAGATCCAATAACTATATGGGTGATGATACCATCCTTCATAAACTCAACCTGTCTCTTGCTCACCATATTTAGAACTTGATCCTTGAATTTTTTTTCAATTTTCAATCAAATGGCCAAGGACCCCACCATGATATTCTTATCTTTAATTTGGATCATACCACTTAAGAAATGGTGGTTGACATGATCAAAGAGGTGATGTCCGAAAACTATGAAAGATCAAGCATTTGATGTACCAAATATTATACAACACAAATCTAAATTAAACATTTAATAAGCAAGGTATTAAGAATTAGTAAGATAAAAAGATAAAACATGTTAATAACAATCTTTCTTGGATATAAACATTTAAAGCTCATGTTGAGTTTATATTATACCTATTCTAACACCATTAGAGAAACCTTTTCACCTTGACATAATTAACTTAGCTAAACATTAAGAAGGAGAAAAACACAAATAAACAATATAAGAACATAAACATAATATAAGCTAACTAAGTATAGGAAAGGAAATGAAAGAGCATAAACAAGAGATTACTATAGCATAAAAGAAAACTTGAACATTACAAAGATGTAGAGAGAAAGCAAGAAGATAACTTTGATCTGAAAATTAATATGACTAAATACATGGACAATGCCTCCTTTTATAGGCTAAGTTTCAGAACTATTGATTGATTGAAGAATTGGTGGGCATCCATTGATTTGGTGGCTGGTTTTTGACATTAATGGCTGCTGGTTTTTTGATATTGTGGGCTGATTTTTGATATTGTTGGCTGGCCAAAACGTCATTGCTCACATCAGAATTATAGCCAACTGAATTGTGGAATCTGTGGGCAATTGTCTCAGCTTTCCATAAAAAAAAACCAGAGCTCATTTGGACTTCTAGAACTCAAGATATGAGCCAAAAACCGAATAGTGCTTGAGCTGCAGGACAGCTTCCGACGTCTTCGTTGTTGCTAAGATTTGGGCTTGAAAACGGCAGAACTGAGTCTTTGACTTCATATGAAAGTTGTAGGTCTATGTCTTACCTTTCCATCGATATAAAATGGACCTAAATCTGATATCTACAGCTCCAGATATGATCAAATTACTGAACGGTGTTCGAGTTTGGAATGCACCAGCAACACTTTGCTAAGTTTGGCCTTCTTTTTATCCTTTCAATTTCAATCCTTAAACTCATCAATCAATCCTTTTATTTATGTGATAGACCTGCATTTAGGATGAATATTTACCATGAATTAAAGGTATATTATATTTTTAGACTTGCTAATATAAAACATGCTTTTGTTAGGGAATTTAATGATACTTTAGGTGCAATATGATGACATAAATCCTTAATGAGAATGCACTTTTAAGTACTAATCAGTGGTTGCATGGGATTTCATAGAGTTAGGGCAATAAATCCAAAATCTAACATAGCTAGTAGACAAACTCATATGGCTGAGGTATGTTAATCTTTAACAATGGTATTTGAGCAGTTGATGCTATACCCAATACTTGACTGGACCACACGACTAAGTTTCCCACTTGAGAGTTATGTTCTGATTCATCTCTCGTAATTGTTTTAGAATCCATTGTAGCACCTATAATTTTTCATTTTGATAGCTAGTTCATTTATTTTGGCAATCCTTGTAACTTCATAGAAATGCTGAGCTTCTGACCAAATGCTTATAATAAAAGGATTAGAAGGTGTTCACGAATAAAATCACCATTTCTATTTCTATCAATGTAGGTTGAACATATGTTTCCTTATCTCACCATCTTTATACATATAACCTCACAGACTCTTGGTTTCCCTTTTCATAGACATCAGGTTGATTCTGTCAGAAGTAGTTTCCATATTAAATTTAACTATTTTAACAAGGCATACGCCAAATCCTTCCATTTATTAATTTTGGTATTATTCTGTTTCATATACTAGCTCAATATAGACCTTGTGAGACTACTGTGAAAGAAATAGATTAATCTTTTATCATTATAGATCACTTAAACCATCTTGTTGTAGAATGACTAGAGATGGGTGTTTAAGCATTCTAGCTTGGTGTATATGGTGAAGTGCAACACTATAAACTCCTTTGACATTGTAGTTTTTTTTTTTAACCAAACAAACTTCAACTGCTAAAAAAAGGTCAGTCAGATTATTTCTTTCAATTGCTCTTCATCTCTCTGTTATAGTAGCCCATTTATCATGGTCAATGGGACCGCTAGACCTATCATCAGAAGGTCATTCTATTATTGGATCCACAACAATCTAAACAAGTTAGCTAGATATGGGCATAATGGATAAAATGTTTCCCATCTACTGAGTTTGCCCTTAAGATCTGAGATGTGTGAGGGACATGGGTTGACGGTGCTTCCATAGGAGCTTATACAGACATTCCCTTTCCATTCTTTAAACTTGGTGCTTGTTCGAGTAGATTTATGAGTCTAGTTATTTCACCTTTGATGCACTCAATTTCCTTTTGATAATGAGCCTCTATTTATAACCTTTCTTCATTTTCCATCTTTTCTCTTAGTCGGGTGTAATAGACCTTAGGTGAAGGACCTACGTTTCAGTTTTTCCAAGGATATATGCGTGTGAAGGTGTATGCATGTCAAATGTATGAGCATATTTTTATATGATGAACTCGCCCTTAAAGGGGTTACATATGATCGTAATGATTGCATGATGAATAAGAATTTTGCATCTAGTACATTTGAAGAAACAATCTCGAGTTTCATAACTAGTTCTCTTGCAATAATGCAACATGAATTACTACTTCCTCTTTGCTAAAAATCTACTCATCCTTTTTCTCTACTTCTACTTCTGCGCCTCTGCTATGATTCTGACTTTCACTTGCTCTTCCATATGTTTCTTTTATGAAAAATGATTTTCCTCTTCCTCCTCTTTAATCTCTATGAAATCTTGTTGCCTTCCTATTAAAGAAATTAGCTTTGATTTTAAAAGCCTACTCTATTTACTTGTTATATTGGTTTACTCTTTGTTCGTGCTTTTCAAGAGATCTCATCAATTCATGAATTGAAAGTCTTGGCGGATCTTTTGTTTCTTTAATAACAACAACTATATATTCAAAATTTTATGGTAAACTTTTAAGTATCTTCTTTATAACTCTTTTATCAGAAATATTGTCTCCATCACTTTTGATTTGCTTAATAATTTTAGTGGTTCTAGAAAAGAAATCTTTAACTAACTCATTATACTTCATTGTAATATTTTCAAATTCTGTTAATAGATTCTATTGCTGAATAAAGATAGCTTTTCTAAGAACCCTGGAATTCATTTCTCAAAATCTCTCATGCTTCTCTTGCCTTCTTAATAGAGAAAATCCTAGGATAGATTGATTTGCTTACTCTTTATTGAATTATTTTTAAGGCAATTGCATTTCTTTGCACATTCTGCTTATGTTCCTTCACATCTTCTTCTACCTAGGATGCAAAAGATCCTATCTGGGGTGGTTTTGCAAACCCCTTGTAAACTAATGTCCATAAATTTTATAAACTAAAGATACTCTCCATCTAAGAAATCCAGTATTCATAATATTCTCTATCAAAAATAAGAATCTACATAACTGTATAGGAGAAAGTAGAAATACTAGAAGAAGAAGCCATAAAGAAAAAATCTTGTTTTGATACTAAATTTGTTGGAAATAAACTGCGGAGATAGAGAATAAAGAACAAAGGGACTGATAAATGGTAGAGCTACAGCTCAATACCATAAACGTGTTTTATATTATTCTTTTGATCTGATTGCTTCATAAATAGAATAGAACTAAATTAATGAAATCTAGGAGCACATAAACTTGGACAATCTAGGAAAAACCAAAAGAATATAAAGCCATAAAAGCTAACAATAAATGACATTGAGAGTTATAAATTACACTTTAACACAAGGGAGAAGAAGAATTGAGGAAATTTCATTTTTTGAGGATTTGAAGGATCAATTTGACGACTTCATTCGTGCATCTTTAGATCAGCACATCAACTGCTTTACGAACACCATTAACAAGCTACCCTTATTGATTAAATTGTCTTTGTTTTTCTCTTTCTCCTTTGCTTTGAGTCTTGATTATGGATGTGTTTTTTCATATGTTTGGAAAGTCAAAAAAATGATGGATCAATGAGTACTTGTGATGATGCTAAGGAAGTCCAAACTTCACTCTCTTGAATTTTTCCAACTAAAGTTTCAAACTAGCTGCAACATAATAGAATAATATTGCCTTCTTTAATTCAGTGTTCGGTAGCTTATAGCCTTAGCCAGGTTTTGATAAAGAATCAATTATTCGATCTAAGAAGGAAATAGAATAATTAATTGTAATTTTAAATAATTTTTTCAAAACATGGAAATTTTTATTACCTTTCTTTAAAAGTTTTTTTTTTAGGATTAGAAAACTTTTCAAAATAAGTTAATTACTTTGTCATTAAATACCTTCTGTTCTTCTTTAGGATGAGTAAGAAATTTTTATAACATTAATAAATATTTGCTACACTTAAAAATCATATTACATTTCATTAAAGATTTTTATGAAATTAGAAAATTCTCAAAATAGTTGTTATATCCTTATAAAAAAAAAATCATTGCCAAATAAAAAATCTACAAGTAAAAATAAAATACATAATAAAATTCACATATCATATTATGATTTATAACACAATACTTTTTCAAATTTTAATTAACCTGAAAATTTAGAAAAATACTTCTAGAATCGTCTAATGCCTCTAGAATCTTCTAGTAAGTTATCTCATAAATGATGCCTTATATCCATGTAAATGAGGAGTTCTCATGAAACAAATTGCATTCGACCTGTGATCGATCCTAATCGACTTGCATCAGCTGCAAGTAATGTTTATCATTTACCTATTTATTTCAGATGTTGCCCTCTTTTCTTTCGTCATCTCATGCTTTCCAGACTCGACCTGTTTACCTATGAGTTCAGCTAGCAGCTCAAAATATCCTTAGCATCCCAGATTGGATTTTCTGTTGATTATGAAGGGCCTAGAATAATAACTGCGAGCTGAAACTACAAGCTGAAATATTCTCCCTCTCTTAATAGAGAAATTATACTAGGCAAAGAAGAGGTGAGGTCTGAATGTGGTGCACAAGTAGGTCTTGTACTTCCTACAGCTGGTTTCCAGTAATTGGGATTCCTCTTCTCCTCCCATTTTCATGTACCTTTCTTTTTTCCGTTCTCGGGTTTCTGTTTCAAGCCATGGAAAATAAATTTTCTAGGCAAACAAAAAAATGAGAAATCCAAAGAATAGAAGATGCTACAAAACACTGCAAAAGTTAAAAGCCCAAATGGGACTCTCTTGCTTTTAATACACACATGTAACTGAGATCACATCTAACATTACACATAACAAATTAGGCTGTAGTTACGTAACTTTATCTTGATAAAGAAGCCTAGGTGTAGAGATAACAATTCCACATATCTACCTGCTGCAACTAATGCATCGTACTTGCTTCCAAAAAAACAAACTAAAAACCTCAACTTGGCAGGCATCTCAACAAAGTGTATTAAATAACAATTTCGAAAAAAGCTGAGAACAAAAATAGAGAATAGCTGCCGCTGTTCTACAATAGCAAGGACTATTCATGCTACTATAACTTCTGGCACAGCTGCTCAGCTGCTGTCACAATCTGGGCGGGTTGAACCACTGTCCATTCCTCCAATGTCCCTGCATAAGGAGTTGGCACATCTTGTGAAGACAAGCACACAATTGGAGCATCCAAATAGTCATGGAAATTTTCAGTGATAGCTGCAGTCAAGCTAGCACCAATTCCACCAGTTCTCATGCATTCCTCCACAATCATAACACGATGTGTCTTCTTCACAGAATTTCCAATCATGTGAAGATCAAATGGTTTCAATGATCTGATATCAATTACTTCGGGATCATATCCCTTGTTCACTAAAGTTTTGGCAGCCTGCATCACATGATATCTCATCCGGGAGTAGGTTAAGATAGTGACATGCTCTCCAGGCCTAACCATCTCAGCTTCCTCAAGATTGCAAATGTATTCTTCATCTGGGATTCTCTCCTTTAGGTTGTAAAGCAAGACATGCTCAAAAAGTATGACCGGGTTCTCACTTCGGATTGCAGCTTTCATCAAGCCCTTGGCATTGTAAGGGGTTGAACATGCAACCATTTGGATTCCAGGGATTGATTGAAAATATGACTCGAGGCGTTGTGAATGCTCAGCTCCAAGTTGTCGTCCAACTCCCCCTGGCCCACGAATGACAATTGGTATAGTAAACTGGCCACCTGATGTATAATGGAGCATGCCACAATTGTTTGAGATCTGGTTGAAGGCTAGAAGAAGAAATCCCATGTTCATACCCTCAACAATTGGCCTCAAGCCAGTCATGGCAGCTCCAATGCCCATACCAGTGAAGGAGTTCTCAGCAATAGGGGTGTCAAGAACTCTTAGATCCCCATACTTCTCAGCTAGGCCTTTAGTAACCTTGTAAGAACCTCCATAATGACCCACGTCTTCACCCATGACACAGACATGCAGATCTCTGTCCATTTCCTCTTCCAAACCTTCTCTAAGGGCCTCAAAAAGTAGTAGTTCATGCCTGAGAATAAAATGCAGATTTTTTAAGCACATTCATAATGTAATACAAAAATATTATTACCCCCAAGTATAGTACGCACAAGGGCAAGATGTGCAAGGGGATAT
This sequence comes from Populus euphratica, assembly GCF_000495115.2. Classification (NCBI taxonomy): domain Eukaryota; kingdom Viridiplantae; phylum Streptophyta; class Magnoliopsida; order Malpighiales; family Salicaceae; genus Populus; species Populus euphratica. The sequence goes on from NW_011503510.1 coordinate 6,876, forward strand.
ATTAGTTTATTACTACGAGTGGCAGTGGGCCAGATAGCCTGTCCAACCAATGCAGGGAAGCCTACAACAATCATGGCTAGAGCTGGACTAATTGCCCAATTTTCTGTAGTTTCTTACTCAAAGAGATATAAACTTGAGAGCAAAACAAATGCTCTTTCTATCAAGATATTGTGGTGGTGTCACTATTGCATAGCTCGTGACTTCATTAAACCATATCCTACAACTCCTAGATAAATGTTCAGAAGAAAGCAAACACCTCAAAACAAGATTTGAAATTCAAATCGCAGAAAAATAAATGAAGTTATCTTGTTTAAAAATGAGAACAATTAAGGAATTAGCCTTTCGTGAAAACTGCTGACAGTTTCATCTATCCTTTCACTTAATTTTCAGACAAAACGAAACTACAAATTTCTCATCGACATAACTGCTTTCACCTAACAACCATCCACATCATTTATTCTCCTACTCTTACCCTTCTTTTCTTAATATTCATGAGAAACCATGTAACTTTACAACTAGAGTTAATTACCTGAGAATCTAACCAAATATGCTATCCAGAATATATAACCAGCTTGAATAGAGAATATACCAAAGAAAAATGGAAGCAAACATACCCAGGTTTCGATGCAAAGGAAGCTGCAGAAGTATCAGCCTTTGTCTAAAACAAAACAAGAAACAGTTATAAATAAAGAATAGACCAAACTTGGATTAACTGCATCTGCAAGTGGAGAAGAGAGATTAACTGCAACTGCATTTGTAATCAATTTATCAACCGTACGAGCTCGACCATTAGAACTCCCAAGATTCAGATTCAAACTGCCATCAGATCTCACCACCAAAAAGCTGCTAGCTTTTCTCTCTAAAATCAAACAACACTCAAAACCCGTGTCATAACAAATCTTGTTTAGAAAATGGAAATGGAAGCATTAATTACTGAAGGCAAGGAAACAAACCTGCGAGGGATCTGCGCGAGGAAGGCAAAAGTAATTTCTTTGAATCAAAGGAGTTGGTTAAAGAAGCTGCTGCCGCCGCAGCGGCTCCTCCTAATCCCTGGAAAATGGTGGCCATTTGATATTTGATCTTTATATGGCTCAAAAGAAATTGGAGATTTCCACGAAGACGGAATGAGAAAGTAAAGAATGGGATGCAATTTATAAAAGCAATAGGAAAGGGGGCGGAGAATTCGAGGGGCTGAAAGAAAAGTTGGAACAACAAAATTAATTAACAGCTACACCAACATTGTTTGCATCGCCACTTCTACTGTACCATTTTCGGATGGTTTGACACGCGAGGGATGTAATGTAAAGGATGGTTTTTTTATTATTATTGTTATTATTTACATTTAAAACATAGGCGGACAGTTTTCGTTGGTTATTATGAATATATTTGGTTATAGGATGTTTTTATAATTGTGGTTTAAGAAAAATTATTTTTATTTAAATTGTTTTATTTAAGTTATGTATTTAATAAAAATTATAATTCAAATTTCTTTTCTAGCAAAAGCATGGTAGTGGTGTTTAGTTAAAATTATAATTAGATAAGAAATAATTAAATAAAATGTTAATTTTTTCAATACATAACATTGAATAATTAATACATATATAAGATTAATTACTTGTAAAATCAAAAGTTTTATAAGTTTAAAAAATAATGAAGAAGTTAAATATTTTAGTTAGAATAACAAATTTAAATAGCATGCACAAGATGAGCAATAATTGAAATTCAAATTTACTAAGATTTTATTGAAGATTATAGTAATATATGCACAAAGATAAGATTAAGAGAGGAGAAAACAAGATTTGGTAGAGGGTTATAAGGATCTTAGAAAGGGATGTTGGTTACTATCAAAAGATGAACTTATGGGCAGGGTTGTCAATTTCGTTTCGTTTCGCATGAAATGATCGAAACATTCCATACCAATTCAAAAAACGAAACAAAATAGAACAAATTTTATCTCATTTTAAATCTCGGCCCGTTCTGGATTTTTCAACTAAATTCCGCCCAGAACGTTCCGGTTTTATTCCACATGTCTCGTTCCGCTCTTGAAAAGCCATTGAATTAAATTGAACCTTGTTCAATTTAATTAATTAAATCACTCAATTATAAAAAGCTCTTTCTCATTACTATTTTCAATAACAATGATATTAATAATAATATTGAAAATTATTATTACTATTTTCATTAACAATAATATTAATTTTTTTAAATTAGATTTATCACTAATATTATATTCATGTTGTTTTTTTCATGTTTATACTTTGTAGGAATTTGAGCAAAATAAGAGATGCTTTAGATTCCATTAGCCTTGATAACATTGACCTAACTTTATATTTAAAATATTTGTGTTAAAACATTTTACTTTCATAATATTTTGATATTTTGTTTAAGTTAAATTACTTTAAGTTAGAGAGCTATTTAATCTTGACTATTTAGAAATATTTTAAATTTTGAAATTATATTTGTTTGGAATTATGTTTGTATTGCATAATTTATAATTAATTTATCTTGAATTTAAATTATGTTTGTTGAATATATATATATATATATATAAATAGTACAACCCCGAAACGGCACGCCGAAACACTCCGAAACTGAAACATTTCATTCCAATTGAAAAAAAAAAATACTTACCAAAACAGAATTGACAACCTTGCTCATGGGTATTGGAAAAGTTTGTGCCTAAAAAAATTAGATAAGAATATCTATAATAAAGGATTGAAGGGACAAGAATTGGTTAAGAAAACCAGAAACAAGGAGATGATGAAGATGGTTAATGAGTAAAGCAAGCAAATAGAGAAAATAAGAGACTTAAAAGATATTTTGATCAATTACGGATTGAGGTGTCTCCACAAACAATCACTGTGGGAGGGATAAGTTGAAAAACAAATATAGGTTGCTTATGTTGAACTTGTGATTGGACCACAAAAAATTACCAGTCCCATTTTGTAAAACTTATGGTTTCATTTTTACCAATTAAAACAAAATTGTGATCAAACCACAACACATAATCTACTACAAAAACAAACATCCTCATGTTTTATAAATTAGGTGCTTCTTTAGTAATTTATGAGGACGAGGGTGATTTTCTTTGACAGGGGTTGTATGATGGGCGCCCATTTATAGGTATAGTTACAAGACTAACTCACTATATCAACTCGATGATTCATTTAGTTGGTCTGGTTCATACTAGGTTAGGAAATATTTTTTTTATTAAAATGATATTTTTGAAAAAATTTAAAATTACTCCTAATATCTTATAATTTAGTGAAAATTGC